>NC_052325.1:17005776-17130776 GCF_016432855.1 Salvelinus namaycush | reverse complement strand
AACTTGAACATTTTGGCATCTGGTTTGCTCAATATAAGGAATTTGAAAAGATTCAGTCTTTTACTTTTGATACATAAGTATATTTGACTAATTACTATCCCTAAAAATGTTGCTATAATTCATCTGGGATATGATTGGAAAGGATTGTGTCATTACTGTAATAGTGATAGTAACCATATGAAATGAGCATCAGACCAATTTACACCCCAACCCTCCACGGACTAAAATATCAGCCTGTTTATATTCACGCCAGATCGTTACTATAATCAACAAGAAAGGTCAACACACACACAGGTGTACAAATGTGCACATACACTTGCACAAATGCATGCGTAACCACACGCACTCACTCACTCACACACACACACACACACACACACACACACACACACACACACACACACACACACACACACACACACACACACACACACACACACACACACACACACACACACACACACACACACACACACACACACACACACACACACACACACACAAGCTGACACAAAGCCATTGTGAATTGTGATTTCTTAACCACACTCGAAATATCCAACGCAAGTAGCTAGATAGACACACTGAAAGAAATGTCCAGTAGTTTTTACAGTAAATCACTGGCAGCCATGTAGCCAGTAGGTTACTGTACATGTACAGTAAAATACTGGCTGCACAGAAGCCAGTAAATTACTGTAGATTTACAGGACCTTTACTGAAGCACGAATTTACAGCATATTCAACGATTAACACCTGACTACTGTAACATGTTGTATTTCTAGAATGTACAGTGCATTACTGGAAGCACATTGGTTAGTAAACTGTTGCAGATTTACAGTGCAGGCAGGTAGTGCCAATGTTGGGCAGTATTTCTGATACCTGTATTTGAAATAGGTATTTCAATAATTTCAATACTTATTTTGTAATTTGTATTTCACTGGCCTGAAGTATGATTTATGATTTTTTAACAGTTTGATTAGAATACATGGGTTTTGTATTTTCAAATACAAAAATAAACTTGCAAGTAGCCGCTTAATTCTCGGTATAGGTAACATCATCCTTTGACTTGCTATGACTGTGATAGGTTCTTGTTAATCTACCTTAGTTGTATGCTCGGACTGTAAGTCGCTCTGGACAAGTGTGTCTGCTAAATTACCAAAATGTAAATGTAAAAATGAACACTTGCAGAGTGTCCAGAGCGATGTGCAGTCAGAGCATTAAACTAAGGTTAATTTAAAAAAACACATCACAGTCATATCAAGTAAAATATTTCTGTAACCGTTACTGAGAATGTTGTTGCTGTTCAGCATACAGGTCTTCAAAGTATTCTGTATATGTAACAAGATAACTTTAGATTTTTGATATATCTTTGCACATCTCTGGCTAGTGCCAAGTGCGTAACGGTAATATTCATAGCATCTTGCCACCAGCGTTTTGTAAGTTAATGTAATATCAGAGCAAACATACAGTACAATACTGTAAAATGTGCTTACTATACTGTAAGAAAGTAAATACTACTGTAATTGTGATATTGGTATTTTACTGTAATTACATGTGATTGATGCAAGCATGTTGGGTGCTAGGTATTTGTGTATTGCAGCATTTGAATGAATATTTGGTGTTTTATATCACTTGCACCTCTAGAGGCCTAAACAAAGGCTTCCAAAACTGGTCATGATTACAGGGCAAAACAGACCAACAGGACTTGGCAAACCACTCAACCAGTAAAGGTATAAAGGTCATGAACAGTAAAATCATGTTTTTCATTAAATGTGATATTTGAAGGAAACCAGATCAAAGTATGATGACCAAAGTAAGAAAAATTACTGTTGCTTCTACATTGATATGTTTACTCATCCCCTCCCCCATGTCAAACACTTGGATTCATTATTAAGGGGACAAGGTGACATCACCTTAACTCTCATTTTAATACACCAATGGTAACGTGATATTCTCGTACCTAATTTAGATAAGTACCGCCTTGTAACCAACATTGGACAATGCGTGTTTGCAGAGGGGCGTGGTTTATATAGCTAGATAGCTACTCAACTGGTTCCAAAATTTGACTGTAGGGTGTCAGGAAATATAATTAATCCACGGCAAAGATACAGTACTTGTTTCCCCTTTCATAATGGCTAGCTAGGTCTTCAGCCAGCATGGAACAAAAGGGGCGGAAGGGTTGAAAACTCAGACACAGTTGTCAAGTCAACACATCCATCAGTGCTGCTGTGAACTGCATCACAAGAGACCTGCCAAACGGAAGATGTATATATAAAAAATGATATAATTGACACAATTTCAATGTTGTTTGAGTTGCTTTACGTATCACCAAATTAGTTTGAGATTATTTTACTGCAACACTGCATCAAAGATACTTGACATAAGCATTTCTATTAGATGTCAGTCAAGGCGAACTCATGAACAGTAAGCCCGTCTCTTCAAACTCCCCGGTAGTTAGCCATGAGAGAAAAAGCACTTTGCGGAATGAGTGTTGAAGCCCTTTAAGACTTACTGCCACTATGATCTGTCTCCTCTACATCTATTAAGGGCACTACTATCACATATTTGTTCAATTGGTACAGCATTCTCACTAACGGGTGAAACGCATATAGCCTCTTACAAGGCACGCCTCAAAATATGTAAATGAGCCAGAGATTTTCCCTGCCCATAACATTTTCCCACAATGCACCATCATTTACAGAACGCTGCAGTAAATATACAGTAAAACAGGTAATGCAGTGCTTTACAGTACAATGTTATTGTGAAATTACAGCAGTGTAGCAGAATGCCATTGAGCCCCCATAATGCACTGCTCTTTACAGTACTGTAATGTAATATAAAATGTACAGCAATTTGTACAATGTTATTGTGAAATTACAGCAGTGTAGCATAATGCCATTGAGCCCCCATAATGCACTGCTCTTTACAGTACTGTAAAGTAATATAAAATGTACAGCAATTTGTTACAGTGTAGGCTTCCATCAACATGAGTGGAGATGGAGCCGGGACAACTTGGGGTCAAACATCAACATTCTAAAGCAGATATAGATCAATACCAGAAAGCTGTTTTAAAAGGAAAGACTAACTATAACTATTCTGAGGGACAACTAAAGGTTGATTTATATGTCCTAAATCACACTGCTCTTTCCTGGATTAAATTGCCAATCCATAGCGTGCAAGCATTTGTAATTTAAGTGGACACAGAGGGACAGAGACAAAGCGAGAGAGTGAGAGAGATTAGAAAGCGTGCGTGCGTGCGTGCGTGCGTGCGTGCGTGCGTGCGTGCGTGCGTGCGTGCGTGCGCTCTTTCCTGGGTACCATGTTAGAATACTAATATTGTGGGGCAGGGCAGGACTTAATCCTGTAGAAATGATTATCACTGCAGGGTGACTGGAACCACTCCTGTAGAAAACCATTATGGACTCCTCCACCATGCTGCTCAAACTCCTATGACTCTCACTTTGTGTGCATGTGATGTGTGTGTCTATGTGTGGGCGGGTGGGTGTGTGCGGCGTGTATGATTGTATGTCTGCCTGAGTGTGAGTGTTTGACTGTGTAGCTGTCAGTCTGTGAGACCCTTTTCCAGTGAAAAGGTTCACTGCTGCAGCGTATCCAGGTGAAATAAAATGTCAATGTGTTTTAAACCCTGAGCTCCAGAGCAGAAAGGAACCATGCAGAGTCTATGCTTTTGGAGGTGTGACAGGCAGGTGGGCCTAGTCAGCAGGCTGGCTAACAGAGCTCCCTGGGCAGGTAGAGGGGAAATTGAGTTCCAGGCTGAGACGTAATGTGAAGGCCGCTTACTGGATGATTGGTTGGAATCAGGAAACGGTAGTCATGGGGACATGAGCGCCTTAGCGACCGCAGAACCAAATCTCTACCTGCAATCTCTACTTAATAATAACAATGCACTAATGTGAATGTATGCGTGTGCATCCACGCTGTCGATTCTCATTAAATTCTCTTTTTGAAATAGCACACACGCAAGCAAGCATGCAGGCACACAGGCATGCACACACACGCACGCACACGCACACGCGCACACACACACAGCAATAGAAAGCTCAGCTCTTTGAACAGGGTTTATGCAGTGGTCTTTGAAGGAGGGAGATAAACAAAATAAAAGCTGCTATTTTATCCAGCCTGCCATTGAACAATAAACAGCACAATGAGGTCATAGTTAGTGTATTTAAGGACATAGCACAGCTTACATAACAACAGCATTTTCTATCATGTAATTATCACATGTCCAGCCAGCTCTTCTTTGTTCTCATTTAAAGATAGAGAGAGAGAGAGAGAGAGAGAGAGAGAGAGAGAGAGAGAGAGAGAGAGAGAGAGAGAGAGAGAGAGAGAGAGAGAGAGAGAACAGGAAACAGAGAGAGAGAAAGGGAGAAGGAGAGAGAAAGAAAGGGAGAGAGAGTGTGGGGTGGAGGAGAGAAAAAGAGAGAAACCCTTCCTTTATTGTTGAAACTCTGAGAAGGACAAACACAGCAGAGAACAGAGAGGAGGTCATCAACAAGCCCGGGCAAAACGTTTGTTGTAACTAAAATCAAATCAAATCAAATTTTATTTGTCACATGCGCCGAATACAACAAGTGTAGACTTTACCGTGAAATGCTTACTTACAAGCCCTTAACCAACAGTGCAGTTCAAGAAGAAGAACATATTTACCAAGTAGACTAAAATAAAAAGTAATAATAAAAAAGTAACACAATAAGAATAACAATAACAAGGCTATATACAGGGGGCACCGGTACCGAGTCAGTGTGCGGGGGTACAGGCTAGTTGAGGTAATCTGTACATGTAGGTGGGGGCGAAGTGACTATGTATAGGTAACAAACAAACAGCTAGTGTACAAAAGGGAGGAAGGAGGAGGGGGGGTCAAAGTAAATTGTCCGGTGGCGATTTTATGAATTGTTCAGCAGTCTAATAACTTGGGGTAGAAGCTGTTGAGGAGCCTTTTGGTCCTAGACTTGGCGCCACGGTACCGCTTGCCGTGCGGTAGCAGAGAAACAGTCTATAACTTGGGTGACTGGAATCTCTGACAATTTTATGGGCTTTCCTCTGACACAGCCTATTATATAGGTCCTGGATGGCAGGAAGCTTGGCCCCAGTGATGTACTGGGCCGTATGCACTACCCTCTGTAGCGCCTTACAGTCAGATGCAACCGGGATGGATGCTCTCGATGGTGCAGCTGTAGAACCTTTTGAGGATCTGGGGACCCATGCCAAATCTTTTCAGTCTCCTGAGGGGGAAAAGGTTTTGTAGTGCACTCTTCACGACTGTCTTGGTGTGATTGGACCATGATAGTTCGTTGGTGGACACCAAGGAACTTGAAACTCTCGACCTGCTCCACTACAGCCCCGTTGATGTCAATGGGGGCCTGTTCGGCCCGGCTTTTTGTGTAGTCCCCGATCAGCTCCTTGTCTTGCTCACATTGAGGAAGAGGTTGTTGTCCTGACACCACACTGCCAGTTCTATGACCTCCTCCCTATAGGCCGTCTCATCGTTGTCAGTGATCAGGCCTACCACTGTTGTATCGTCAGCAAACTTAATGATGGTGTTGGAGTTGGCCACGCAGTCGTGGGTGAACAGGGAAAACAGGAGGGGACTAAGTACACACCCCTGAGGGGCCCCAGTGTTAAGGATCAGTGTGGCAGATGTGTTGTTACCTACTCCTACCACCTGGGGGCGGCCTGTCAGGAAGTACAGGATCCAGTTGCAAAGGGAGGTGTTTAGTCCCAGAGTCCTTAGCTTAGTGATGCGCTTTGTGGGCACTATGGTGTTGAGCTGTAGTCAATGAACAGCATCCTCACAAAGGTGTTCCTTTTGTCCAGGTGAGAAAGGGCAGTGTGAAGTGCGAATGAGATTGCGTCATCTGCCACATCCGACAAGCGTCAGAGCCGGTGTAGTAGGATTCAATCTTAATCCTGTATTGACACTTTGCTTGTTTGATGGTTCTTCTGAGGGCATAGCGGGATTTCTTATAAGCGTCCGGATTTGTCTCCCGCTCCTTGAAAGCGGCAGCTCTAGCCTTTAGCTCGATGCGAATGTTACCTGTAATCCATGGCTTCTGGTTGGGATATGTACGTACAGTCACTGTGGGGACGACGTCATCGATGCACTTATTGATGAAGCCGATGACTGAGGTGGTGTATTCCTCAATGCCATTGGATGAATCCCGGAACATATTCCAGTCTGTGCTAGCAAAACAGTCCTGTATTGTAGCATCCGCGTCATCTGACCACGTCCGTATTGAGTGAGTCACTGGTACTTCCTGCTTTAGTTTTTGCTTGTAAGCAGGAATCAATAATCAATTATGGTCAGATTTGCCAAATGGAGGTTTGTATGCGTCTCTGTGTGTGGAGTAAAGGTGGTCTTGTATTTTTTTCCCTGGTTGCACATGTGACATGCTGGTAAAAATGTGGTAAAACTGATTTAAGGTGGCCTGCATTAAAGTCCCCGGCCACTAGGAGCATCGCTTCTGGGTGAGCATTTTCTTCTTTGCTTATGGCCTAATAGAGAGCGGTCTTAGTGCCAGCTTAATTTTGTGGTGGTAAATAGACAGCTACGAATAATACAGATGAGAACTCTCTTGGTAGATAGTGCGGTCTACAGCTTGTTATAAGGTACTCTACCTCAGGTGAGCAATACCTTGAGATTTCTTTAATATTAGACATCGCTCACCAGCTGTTATTGACAAAAAGACACACACCCCCACCCCTCGTTTTACCAGAGGTAGTGTCTCCGTTCTGCCAGTGCATGGAAAATCCCGCCAGCTCTATATTGTCCATTTCTTTGTTCAGCCACGTCTCGGTGAAACATAAGATGTTAGTTTTTAATGTCCCGTAGGTAGCATAATCTTAATCGTAGGTCATCCATTTTATTGTCCAATGATTGCACGTTAGCGAGAAGAATGGAAGGCAGTGGGAGTTTACTCACTCGCCTCCGGATTTTCAAAAGGATGCCCGATCTGTGTCCCCTTTTCCGGGGTCTTTTATTCACGCAAAAGGCGTGGATCTGGGCCTGTTCCAGTGAAAGCAGGATATCCTTCTCGTCGGACTCGTTAAAGGAAAAACTTTCTTCCAGTCCGCGGTGAGTAGTCACTGTTCTGATGTCCAGAAGTTATTTTTGGTCATAAGAGACGGTAGCAGCAACATTATGTACACAATAAGTAAAAAAATCAGTTACACAAAATGCAAAAAAATTAACAAAATAGCACAATTGGTTGGGAGAATGTAAAATGTCAGCCATGTTCTTCGGCGCCATCTATACGTTAAAACGAGGTTAACGCCATGGAAACTAAGCCACATGATAACACAGCAATAACACTGTGTGTGGTGAGTGACGCCAAACTTACTGAACCACTTCTTTGTTTGTTTATTTTATGAATAGAGAGTGGGAGAGAGAGAGACAGAGAGTGAGTGAGAGTGTGTGAGAGAGAGAGAGAGAGAGAGAGAGAGAGAGGAAGGGAGAGGGAGAGAGAGAGAGACAGAGAGAGAGAGGGAGAGAGAGGAATGGAGAGAGAGAGAGAGAGAGAGAGAGAGAGAGAGAGAGAGGGAGATCAAAGAGAAGCGAGTACAAGGAGCTATTGAAAGTTTGAGCCAATGGACAAAAGAATGTGGCGTTGGCGTTATAGAAAAAGAGGGAATGAAGGTGAGAGGGAAAGATGACTTGTGAAAAACAGAGTGATCTTGAGAGGCCCATTGTGTGGTCGGAGGAGTCCTTGTAAGCTCGGCTACACTCACACATACGTAAAGGTGACTCATTTTCTCATTTTCCAGTTGAGGGCTAAGAGCTGTAATGGTCTCTCTCTGACTGAGCTCAGTGATGGAGTCCACATTAGCCCCGCATTACGCTCCACTCCACCCACAGCTGCTCTCAGCCTGCCTCACTCTTAAAGGTCGGCCAGGAAACTGCCAACACACAAAAGGTCATGTTGGTTCTAATAGGGACATGATAGTGATTAGGAAAGTGGCTGTGTATAGACAAAATGAAGTTACAGGGTGTACTGGAGAGGAAACTATTGCTTTGGTGGAACAGAGCTGTCCTCTGTGGTTACACCTGCTTCTCTAGGACGACATCATGTCCTCACATGTCTTCACCTGACATAGTTGATGAAGTAATGAGGAAGGTGTGCACCTCTAAGGTCAAACAAGGTCAGTCTGTGTAGGCAGTGGCACCGATCTAGGGTCAAATTACCCTGCCAGAATCCTAACATTCGTAGAACTGAAAACTGAGGATCAGTGTCTAGGCTGGGGTTACGTCATTCTACTTCATAATCATAGTGAGGTGAAACAGATAAAGAGAGGAGAGGCAAGTAGAGGTAAGGAGACTTGAGGAGATATGTGGAGGGGTGACAAGGGGAACAATAGCAGGAGAGATAGACACTACAGTGGCCAACAGGATAGATGGCACAATAAACGATTGAGATCCTCTCCTCTAGGTTTCCTCACCTTGTTTAAAATAGGAACAGGATAAGGAGCAGTGATTTAAAACCAATTTGGAGTACAGCAGCTTGTGATTGCATCACGTACACTTGTAGAAGTAAAGGTGCCTGGAAGAACCTTTTACATTGCCACACCGGCGGAACCCTTCTAGTTGGAAAAGGGTCTTCGAGGAACTCCTGTGTAAAGTTTCGAATAGTTATTTTTGGTCATCCGTTAGCGTAAATGTCATTTCTGTTTATCATGTTAAGTTTGTACACTGCAAATAAAAATATTTCATGAACATTTTTGCTTATTACATATTCTAATATAATATTGCTGAGTACATACGGTAAAAAAGTGGTGACTATTCCAACTTTGGGATTTGCATAGATACACATACACCTCTGTCAGCCTCGTTGAAACTACACCACTGTCAGTGTTCAACCTTAACATGTAATGACAATACAACAGAACAGATGAACAGTAATGACATTTACTCTAACGGGTTCCCCCCCAAATATATTTCTTAAAGTCATGCCTCTACTAAGCCACGCCTACACTCCAGGAACCCGTTGCTATGTTGAACCAAGAACGCCTCAACTAACCAACGGTGCAAATATGAACAATTGACTAGCAATGGTTCTTTGAGGAACTTCAGGGTTCCTCAATTCAGCACTAATTCTAGGAGTGTATACTACAAACTGTTTATTTTAAACCTCTATGAAGGATTATCATGGACTCAAAAAAAGAGTGTTCAGTCTAGGAAGGGAACAGAAGAAGAGACACGCAAAGTCCATCCAGACAAATTAGATAATAGAACAACGCATTTTCTATCTTCCTTTTCAATAGAAACCAATAGAAACCATTTCCTGTTTGTCACAGTTAGTAGTGGGGTGTGTGTTGTTACATAACCCAGTGTGATGGTGCATCTTACCCCCCTGGGTCAGAAGGCTGATGACCTGGATGCTCAATGGAGCGCCTGATGCTTTCATATGCAAACCTGACCACATAATCACCATCACCACCACAACACAATGTATGGCTCTACTGTACATGGAACCTGCACTGGAGTGTACTGCGTATGGATTCATATAACAGAGAATACATGCATACTGCATCTACATGAGATACTGGATGGATGGACTATTGAGAACTTTTTACAATCTTGTAATGAGACTTATTATCATGTGAAGAGATGAATGCCAGCAGGGAGCAGGAAGGAAGTATGTATTTAGAATGGTACTGTACAGGTTGAACATCAGGGACCACTGATTGTACATAATTGTTGGTTATAGGACTACATCCATGTAAAGATCATCAGAGAGAAAGGGGGGAGGGGATAAAGAGAGAGGAATAGAGAGAGATAGAGAGGGAGAGAGAGAAATAGAGGGAGAGAAAAAGAGAACAGAAGTGTTTCCGACCAGGGTAAAACTCCTGGGCCTTTCTATGAGTAATCACAAGGTTGTTACCATGGTGATTATAAAATGACAGCATTGGCACTGGGGTGTGTTAATTGTGACATGTAAAATATTAACAATATCATTACTCTACTCCACACAGCAGGCAGACAGACAATGCGCGCGCGCACACACACACACACACACACACACACACACACACACACACACACACACACACACACACACACACACACACACACACACACACACACACACACACACACACACACACACACACACACACACACACACACACACACACACACACGTCAAACCAGGGGTGATGCTGTGGTGAGTGGAGATTAATTTAGCTACACAGTCTCACTGCAGAATGACTTTTTTGCACTTTTCTCCAAACGTCAAATTTCAAATTGCTCCAAATGTCAAATGCCAAAGTGTTTTTCACATCCTGGCTTCTCCTGCTCAGCATCGTTCCATTTCTCCAAACAGTCAACTTTGACCTAAAATGTAAAAGTTCAAGGTTAATTTAAGTGTTAAGTTAAGGGTTAAGTGAAATGTTAAGTTAAGGGTTAAGTTAAAGGTTAAGTTAGGGGTTAAGTTAAGGTTTAAGTTAAAGGTTAAGTTAGGGGTAGAGTTAAAGGTTAAGTTAGGGGTAGAGTTAAAGGTTAAGTTAGGGGTTAAGTTAAGGGTTAAGTTAAAGGTTAAGTTAAGAGTTAAGTTAAGGGTTAGGTTTTGAGTTTGGGATAGGGATAGGGTAAAAATATGGATTGAACACACAACCTTCTGATCTTAGAGCCAACACAGATGCCATACAGCTCCTGTCGTACTTTTGTTTTTCACACCCTGGCTTGTCCTGCTCAGCAGTTCCATTTCTCCAAACAGTCACATTTCCAAGTTGATCCAGACCTAAAATATCAAAGTTAAAGGTTAAGTTAAAGGTTAAGATAAGGGTTAAGTTAAGGGTTAAGTTAAGGGTTAAGTTAAAGGTTAAGATAAGGGTTAATTTAAGGGTAACCTTTTTGGGATAGGGGGCAGCATTTTCACTTTTGGAGGAATAGCGTGCCCAGATTGAACGGCCTCCTACTCTGTCCCAGATGCTAATATATGCATATTATTATTAGTATTGGATAGAAAACACTCTGAAGTGTCTAAAACTGTTTGAATGATGTCTGTGAATATAACAGAACTCATATGGCAGGCGAAAACCTGACAAAAATCCAACCAGGAATTGGGATATCTGAGGTTTGTGGTTTTTCAAAGCTTGGCCTACCGAATACACAGTGTCTATGGAGTCAAGTTGCACTTCCTACGGCTTCCACTAGATGCCAACCGTCTTTAGAAACTGGTTTGAGGATTATTCTATAAAGGAGGGGCTCATGAGACCTGTTTGAGTCAGTGGTCTGGCAGAGTGTCTCAGGCTCGTGACGCGGGCTCCCGACAGAGTTAGCTCTCATTCCAGTGCTTTTCTTCAGACATAGGAATTCTCCGGTTGGAAGCGTATTGATTTTTTATGTTAAAAACATCCTAAAGATTGATTCCATACATCGTTTGACTTGTTTCTACGACCTGTAACGGAACTTTTTGAGTTTTTGTCTGGACGAAGTGCTCGCGCCTCATGAAGATGGATTACTGGGCTGAACACGCTAACAACAAGTGGCTATTTGGACATAAATGATGGACTTTATGGAACTTTATGGAACAAATCAGTCATTTATTGTCGAGCAGGGATTCCTGGGAGTGCCTTCTGATGAAGATCCTCAAAGGTAAGTGAATATTTATATTTATGTTATTTCTAACTTCTGTTGACTCCAAAATGGCGGATATTTCTCTGGCTGGATTGGGCTCTGAGCGCCGTTCTCAGATGATGCTTTTTCCGTAAAGTTTTTTTAAAATCTGACACAGCGCTTGCATTAAGTTAAAGGTTAAGATAAGGGTTAAGATAAGGGTTAAGTTAAGGGTTAAGTTAAATCAAATCAAATTTTATTAGTCACATGCGCCGAAAATATGGATAAGAATAAGAGATAAAAGTAACAAGTAATTAAAGAGCAGCAGTAAAAAATAACAATATATACAGGGGGGTGCCGGAACAGAGTCAATGTGCGGGGGCACCGGTTAGTTGAGGTAGTATGTACATGTAGGTAGAGTTAATTAAAGTGACTATGCATAGATGACAATAGAGAGTGGCAGTGGTGTGGAGAGGGGAGGGGGGGGGCAATGCAAATAGTCTGGGTAGCCATTTGATTAGGTGTTAAGGTTAAGTTAAGGGTTAAGTTAAGGGTTAAGTTAAAGGTTAAGAAAAATTGGATTGAACACACAACCTTCTGATCTTAGAGCCAACACAGATGCCATACAGCTCCTGTCATACTTTTGGATTTAAGTGCTGCGTTCCGCACTGTTGACCATGATGTTCTTCTGGACAGACTGGAGAGGTGGGTTGGCCTCTATGGTCCAGTTCTAAATTGGTTTAGGACCTATTTAACCGTTAAGAGTTTTTTGTCACCCTCAGAGAAAGTAGATATCACATGTGCAGCTTTCTGTATTCTGACCAGACGGAGAGCACACATTACACCAGTTTTAAAGTGTCTGCACTGGCTGCTTGTGAGGGGGGCTGAAACTGGATATATTTCAAAGGGATCTTAAAACACACATTTTTAGCTTGGCTTTCATTAGGGTGCTTTTTTAGTCTTTCAGTTTTAAATGTTATTCTTTAGTTTTTTCTATCCTCTTATGTTTCTTGTGTCGTAAATATTATTATTTTTATTTTCATTCTTAATTCGTTTTTTTCCCTGTGAAGTGCACTGTGTTGCATTCATGTCTGAAATGTGCTTTTCAAATAAAGGTCGATTTGATTTGATCTAGAGTCATGACATTACAGCTATGCGCCACCCCTATCCACAATACCCTAGCAAAACCCAAGCCTATTCGATAGTAATAGCGTTCACTGTTGCCCCCTAGTGGATGCTTTTGGAGGTATTTCCCGACATTCTCAGTACATGGACAATTTTGAAGTCAATCTTGAGCTATCTGTTTGCATTTAGACACCCCTCTTTACCTCCCCAAACCTTCCCCTCTCTCTCTCTCAATTCAATTTCAATGTAAGGGCTTTATTGGCATGGGAAACATATGCTTACATTGCCAAAGCAAGTGAAATAGATAATAAACAAAAGTGAAATAAACAATGAAAATTAACAGTAACATTGCACTCACAAAAGTTGAAAAAGAATAAAGGCATTTCAAATGTCATATTATGTCTATATACAGTGTTGTAATGATGTGCAAATAGTTAAAGTACAAAAGTGAAAATAAATAAACGTAAATACGGGGTGTATTTACAACAATGTTTGTTCTTCATTCGTTGCCCTTTTCTTGTGGCAACAGGTCACAAATCTTGCTGCTGTGATTGCACACTGTGGTATTTCACCCAACAGATATGGGAGTTTATCAAAATTTGACTTGTTTTCAAATACTTTGTGGGTCTGTGTAATCTGAGGGAAATATGTGTCTCTAATATGGTCATACATTTGGCAGGAGGTCAGGAAGTGCAGCTCAGTTTCCACCAAATTTTGTGGGCAGTGTGCACATAGCCTGTCTTACCTTGAGAACCAGGTCTGCCTTTGGCGGCATTTCTCAATAGCAAGGCTATGCTCACTGTAGTATGTACAGTCGTGGCCACAAATGTTGAGAATGACACAAATAAAAATTTTCACAAAGTCTGCTGCCTCAGTTTGTATGATGGTAATTTGCATATACTCCAGAATGTTATGAAGAGTGATCAGATTAATTGCAATTAATTGCAAAGTCCCTCTTTGCCATGCAAATGAACTGAATCCCCCCCAAACATTTCTACTGCATTTCAGCCCTGCCACAAAAGGACCAGCTGACATCATGTCAGTGATTCTCTCGTTAACACAGGTGGGAGTGTTGACGAGGACAAGGCTGGAGATCACTCTGTCATGCTGATTGAGTTCGAATAACAGACTGGAAGCTTCAAAAGGAGGGTGGTGCTTGGAATCATTGTTCTTCCTCTGTCAACCATGGTTACCTGCGAGGAAACACATGCCGTCATCATTGCTTTGCACAAAAAGGGCTTCACAGGCAAGGATATTGCTGCCAGTAAGATTGCACCTAAATAAACCATTTATCGGATCATCAAGAACTTCAAGGAGAGCGGTACAATTGTTGTGAAGAAGGATTCAGGGCACCCAAGAAAGTCCAGCAAACGCCAGGACTGTCTCCTAAAGTTGATTCAGCTGCGGGAACAGGGCACCACCAGTACAGAGCTTGCTCAGAAATGGCAGCAGGCAGGTGTGAGTGTATCTGCACGCACAGTGAGGCGAAGACTTTTGGAGGATGGCCTGGTGTCAAGAAGGGCAGTAAAGAACCCCTTCTATCCAGGAAAAACATCAGGGACAGACTGATATTCTGCAAAAGGTACAGGGATTGGACTGCTGAGGACTGGGGTAAAGTCATTTTCTCTGATTAATCCCTTTTCCGATTGTTTGGGGCATCCAGAAAAAAGCTTGTCCGGAGAAGACAAGGTGAACGCTAACATCAGTCCTGTGTCATACCAAAAGTAAAGCATCCTGAGACCATTCATGTGTGGGGTTGCTTCTCAGCCAAGGGAGTGGGCTCACTCACAATTTTGCCTAAGAACACAGCCATGAATAAAGAATGGTACCAACACATCCTCCGAGAGCAACTTCTCCCAACCATCCAGGAACAGTTTGGTGACGAACAATGCCCTTTCTAGCATGATGGAGCACCTTGCCATAAGGCAAAAGTGATAACTAAGTGGAACGGGGAACAAAACATCAATATTTTGGGTCCATGGCCAGGAAACTCCCCAGACCTTAATCCCATTGAGAACTTGTGGTCAATCCTCAAAAGGCGGGTGGACAAACAAAAACCCACAAATTCTGACAAACTCCAAGCATTGATTATGCAAGAATGGGCTGCCATCAGTCAGGATGTGGCCCAGAAGTTAATTGACAGCATGCCAGGGCGGATTGCAGAGGTCTTGAAAAAGAAGGGTCAACACTGCAAATATTGACTCTTTGCATCAACTTCATGTAATTAACAATAAAAGCCTTTGACACTTATGAAATGCTTGTAATTATACTTCAGTATTCCATAGTAACATCTGACAAAAATATCTAAAGACACTAAAGCAGCAAACTTTGTGGAAAATAATATTTGTGTCATTCTCAAAACTTTTGGCCACGACTGTACATAGTCAAAGCTTTCCTTCATTTTGGGTCAGTCACAGTGGTCAGGTATTCTGCCACTGTGTACTCTCTCTGTTTAGGGCCAAATAGCATTCTAGTTTGCTCTGTTTTTTGTTAATTCTTTCCAATGTGTGAAATAATTATCTTTTTGTTTTCTCATTATTTGGTTGGGTCTAATTGTGTTGATGTCCTGGGGCTCTGTGGGGTCTGTTTGTGTTTGTGAATAGAGCCCCAGGACCAGCTTGCTTAGGGGACTCTTCTCCAGGTTCATCTCTCTGTAGGTGATGGCTTTGTTATGGAAGGTTTGGGAATCGCTTCATTTTAGGTGGTTGTAGAATTTAATCTTATGGCTGCAGGGGCAGTATTGAGTAGCTTGGATGAAAAGGTGCCCAGAGGTGCCCAGAGTAAACTACCTGCTCCTCAGACCCAGTTGCTAATATATGCATATTATTATTAGTATTGGATAGAAAACACTCTGAAGTTTCTAAAACTGTTTGAATGTCTGTGAGTATAACAGAACTCATATGGCAGGCAAAAACCTGAGAAAAAAATCCAACCAGGAAGTGGGAAATCTGAGGTTTGTAGGTTTTCAACTCATCGCCTATCGAATACACAGTGGGATATGGGTCAGTTTGCACTTCCTACGGCTTCCACTAGATGTCAACAGTCTGTAGAACCTTGTCTGATGCTTCTACTGTGAAGTGGGGCCGAAGGAGACGAGAATAAGTCAGGTCTACCATGAGCTGACCATGCTCTGACCATGCGCGTTCACATGAGAGGGAGCTCTGTTCCATCGCACTTCTGAAGACAATGGAATTCTCCGGTTGGAACGTTATTGAAGATGTATCTTAAAAACATCCTAAAGATTGATTCAATACATCGTTTGACATGTTTCTACTGACTGTTAAGGAACTTTTTGACATTTCGTCTGCTTTTAGTGAACGCGCTTCATGACTTTGGATTTGTTTACCAAACACGCTAACAAAAATAGCTATTTGGACATAAATGATGGACATTACCGAACAAAACAAACATTTCTTGTGGAAGTGGGAGTCCTGGGAGTGCATTCCGACGAAGATCAGCAAAGGTAAGTGAAGATTTATAATGGTATTTATAACTTTTGTTGACTCAATTTGGCGGGTAACTGTATGGCTTCCTTTTGTGGCTGAACGCTGTTCTCAGATTATTGAATATTGTGCTTTTGCCGTAAAGCTTTTTGAAATCTGACACAGTGGTTGCATTAAGAACAAGTGCATCTTTAATTCTATGTAAAACATGTATCTTTCATCAAAGTTTATGATGAGTATTTCTGTTATTTGATGTGGCTCTCTGCAATTTCTCCGGATATTTTGGAGACATTTCTGAACATGGCGCCAATGTAAACTGAGGTTTTGGGGTATAAATATGAACTTTATTGAACAAAACATATATGTATTGTGTAACATGAAGTCCTATGAGTGTCATCTGATGAAGATCATCAAAGGTTAGTGATTACTTTTATCTCTATTTCTGCTTTTTGTGACTCCTGTCTTTGGCTGGAAAAATGGCTGTGTTTTTCTGTGATTTTGCGGTGACCTAACATAATCGTTTGTGGTGCTTTCGCTGTAAAGCCTTTTTGAAATCGGACACTGTGGTGGGATTAACAAGAAGTGTATCTTTAAAATGGTGTGAAATATTTGTATGCTTGAGGAATTTAATTATGAGATTTCTGTTGTTTGAATTCTGCGCCCTGCACTTTCACTGGCTGATGTTATATCGATCCCGTTAACGGGATTGCAGCCATAACAAGTTAATGGCTCTTTTCTGGATTTTGACAATTAGAGGGGTATCATCCTAATTCTACTCTGCATGCATTATTTGGTGTTTTACATTGTACACTGAGGATATTTTTTGCAGAATTCCAAGGTATGTATAGTTTTTTGTGTGCTCTAGGACAACGGTGTCTAGATGGAATTTGTTTTCATGGTCCTGGCAACTGGACCTTTTTTGGAACACCATTCATTTTGTCTTACTGAGAATTACTGTCAGGGGGCAGGTTTGACATAGTCTGTGCAGAAGATCTAGGTGCTGCTGTAGGCCCTCCTTGGTTGGGGACAGAAGCACCAGATCATCAGCAAACAGTAGACATTTGACTTCAGATTCTAGTAGGGTGAGGCCGGGTGCTACAGACTGTTCTGTGGAAAGAAATGTGTGTTTTTGCCAATTTTAACCGCACACTTGTTTGTGTACATTGGTTTTTATAATGTTGTCTGTTTTTCCCCCCCAACACCACTTTCTATCAATTTGTATAGCAGACCCTCATGCCAAATTGAGTTGAAAGCTTTTTGAAATCAACAAAGCGTGAGAAGACGTTGCCTTTGTTTTGGTTTGTTTGTCAATTAGGGTGTGCAGGGTCAATATGTGGTCTGTCGTATGGTAATTTGGTAAGAAGCAAATTTGACATTTGCTCAGAACATTGTTTTCGCTGAGGAAATGTATGAGTCTGCTGTTAATGATAATACAGAGGATTTTCCCAAGGTTGCTGTTGATGCATATCCCTAGGTAGTTATTGGGGTCAAATTTGTCTCCACTTTTGTGGATTGGGGTGATCAGTCCTTGGTTACAAATATTGGGGAAGATGCCAGAGCTGAGGATGATGTTAAGCAGAGTGCAGATTAAACACACACAGTCCTAGTCACCTTTAACCTAACCTGATCAAGCAAGACAAACACAGAGAGAACTACAACAAACTCTTAATTCACACTGTTCTTGGTTAGATCAGTCCCATTGCACTGGCTATAGCAGGTTCCAGCTACTGTACTAACAGGCAGGAGCAAAAACCATTGGCTGTGTGAAAGTTGGTAAGTTGGTGTAATGCTTGTCGTGGTTGGAAGAAGAGGAGGACCAATGTGCAGCGTGGTAAGTGTCCATATTGATTTAATACGAAATAATGAACACTGAACAAAAACAAGAAAACGACAAACGAACAATCCTGTACGGTGAAACAAAAACACAGAACAGAAAAGAATCGCCCACAACACACAATGACAAACAGGCTACCTAAATATGGCTCCCAATCAGAGACAACGACTGACACCTGCCTCTGATTGAGAACCATACTAGGCCAAACACATAGAAATAGAACAATAGAACAAAACATAGAAAAAACAACATAGAATGCCCACCCCAACTCACGCCCTGACCAAACTAAAATAAAGACATAACAAAGGAACTAAGGTCAGAACGTGACATTAACCCCCCCAAAGGTACGGACTCCGGCCGCAAAACCTGAACCTATAGGGGAGGGCCTGGGTGGGCATTTACCGCGGTGGCGGCTCTGGAGCGGGACGAGGACCCCACTCCACCATAGTCTCGGCCCACTTCTGTGACACCTTAGGAGCGGCGACCCTCGTCACCGACCCTGGATTGGACACCCTAGTAAAGGGCACCACTGGACTGAGGGGCGCCTCTGGACTGACGGGTGCCTCTGGACTGACGGGCGGCTCAGGCGGTTCAGGACAGACGGGCGGCTCAGGCGGCTCAGGACAGACGGGCGGCTCAGGCGGCTCAGGACAGACGGGCGGCTCTGGCGGCTCAGGACAGACGTGCAGCTCTGGCGGCTCAGGACAGACGGGAGCACCTGTAGGGAGGAGACGGAGAGACAGCCTGGTGCATGGGGCTGCCACAGGACCCACCAGGCTGGGGAGACCTACAGGAGGCCTGGTGCTTGGAGGAGGCACCGGAAGGACCGGGCTGTGGGGGAGCACTGGAGCTCTGGTGCGCAGCCTTGGCACCACTCCCCCAGGCTGGATGACTATTCTAGCCCGGACCCTCCAGAGTGCAGGCACAGGTTGAACCGGGCTGTGGGTGAGCACTGGAGATCTGATGCATACTACGCGCACCTCTCCCTTAGGCTCAATTCCCACATTCGCCCGGCACGAGCGGAGCGCAGGCATAGGACGCACTGCACCCTCCCAGCGCCCCGGAGACACAGCACGCAGAGCCGGCGCAGGATACCCTGGACTGAAACGGCGTACCGGAGACCAGACACGCTGAGCAGGCACAATACGTCCTGGCTGGATGCCCTCACTCGCATGACACTTTCGGGGGGCTGTCCTATAGCGCACCGGGCTATGGGCACGTACTGGCGACACCGTGCGCTTAACCGCATAACGCGGTGCCTGACCAGTAACGTGCTGCTTACAATAAGCACGAGGAGTGGACTCAGGTCTCCAACCTGACTCTGCCACACTCCCCGTGTGCCCTCCCCCCCAAAAAATGGGGCTGCCTCTCGTACCTGTCGCGTTGCCTCCTCATATCACCGCCGCTCAGCTTTCGCTGCCTCCAGCTCTGCCTTGGGGCGGCGATATTCCCCAGCCTGTGCCCAGGGTCCTTTACCGTCCAAAATCTCCTCCCATGTCCAGGAGTCCAGAACTCGCTGCTGCCCGATACCACGCTGCTTGGTCCTTGGTTGGTGGGTGATTCTGTAACGCTTGTCGTGGTTGGAAGAAGAGGAGGACCAATGCGCAGCGTGGTAAGTGTCCATATTGATTTAATACGAAATAATGGACACTGAACAAAAACAAGAAAACGACAAACGAACAATCCTGTACGGTGAAACAAAAACACAGAACAGAAAATAATCACCCACAACACACAATGACAAACAGGCTACCTAAATATGGCTCCCAATCAGAGACAACGACTAACACCTGCCTCTGATTGAGAACCATACTAGGCCAAACACATAGAAATAGAACAATAGAACAAAACATAGAAAAAACAACATAGAATGCCCACCCCAACTCACACCCTGACCAAACTAAAATAAAGACATAACAAAGGAACTAAGGTCAGAACGTGACAGTTGGTTGGACAATATATACTGTACAGTGCCTTCAGAATGTATTCCCACACCTTGACTTTTTCCACATTTTCTTGTGTTCCAGCCATAATTATACAAATATTAAATAAAGATTTTTTTTGTCATTGGCCTACACATAACACCCCATAATGTCAAAGTGCAATATATATATCTTTAAACATTTCTACAAGGTAATGACATGTTGTCACGTTCCTGACCTTATTTCCTTTGTTTAGTCTTTGTTTAGTTGGTCAGGACGTGAGCTGGGTGGGTGTAGTCTATGTTATGTGTCTCATTGGTTTAGGTGTGTCTGATTTGCCTGATATGGTTCTCAATCAGAGGCAGGTGTTTTACGTTGTCTCTGATTGGGAACCATATTTAGGTAGGCTGTGTTCACTGTTTGTTTGTGGGTGATTGTTCCTGTTCTTGCGTTCATGTTTTTATGTTCTCAAGTTCAGGACTGTAGCGTCGTTGGTTTCTTTCTGTTTATTGTTTTTGTTCGTGTTTAAAAGTATTCAAATAAATATGGATATATACCACGCTGCGTTTTGGTCCGATCCTTGCTCCTCCTCAGACGAGGAGGATTACGACGTTCGTTACACATGTCTTGAGTCAATACGTATTCAACCCTTTTGTATGGGAAGCCTAAATAAGTTCAGGTGTAAAAATGTGCTTAACAAGTCACATAATAAGTTGCATGGACTCACTCTGTGTGCAATAATAGCATTTAACATGATTTTTGAATGACTCCCCCACATACAATTATCTGTAAGGTCCCTCAGTCGAGCAGTGAACTTCAAACAGATTCAACAACAAAGACTAGGGTGGTTATCCAATGCCTCGCAAACAACGGCAGCTATTGGTAGATGGGTAAAAAAAAAAGCAGAAAATGAATTTCCCTTTGAGCATGGTGAAGTTATTAATTACACTTTTGATTATGTTTAAATACACCCAGTCACTACAAAGATACAGGTGTCCTTCCTAACTCAATTGCAGAGAGGAAGGAAACCGCTCAGGGATTTCACCATGAGGCCAATGGTGACTTTAAAACAGTTACAGAGTTTAATGGCTGTGATAGAAGAACACTGAGGATGGATCAACAACAATGTAGTTACTCCACAATACTAACCTAATTAACAGAGTGAAAAGAAGGAAGCCTGTACAGAATAAACATATTCCAAAACATGCATCCTGTTTGGAACAGGGAACTAAAGTAATAATGCAAAAAATGTGGCAAAGCAGCTAACAATTTGTCCTGAATACAAAATATTATGTTTGAGGCAAATCCAATCTAACACATTACTGAGTGCCATTCTCCATATTTTCAATCATAGTGGTGGCTGCATCATGTTATGGGTACGCTTGTAATCGTTTAGGACTGGGATGTTTTTCAGGATAAAAAGAAACGGAATGGAGCCAAGCACCTGCAAAATTCTAGAGGACAACCTGGTTCAGTCTACTTTCCTATAAAAACAAAGCGAGTCTCACACTCCATTTGTTTCGGCATCACTGTGCCTTCTTCATTGGTTTCCACCAGACACTGGGAGATTCACCTTTTAGCAGGACAATAACCTAAAACATGGCCAAATCTACACTGGAGCTGCTTACCAATAAGACAGTGAACCTCCAAGTTACAGTTTTGACTGAAATCTACTTGAAAATCTATGGCAAAACCTGAAAATGGTTGTCTAGCAATGATCAACAACTAATTTGACAGAGCATTAAGAATTTGGAAAATAAAAAATGGAAAATTGATTTTTTTTTCACTTTGTCATTATTTTGGGGTTGTGTGTAGATGGGTGTGAAAAACAATCTATTTAATCAATTTTGAATTTAGGCTGTAACACAAACAAATTTAGAATAAGTCAAGGGGTATGAATACCTTCTGAAGGCACTGCAGCACATGTACAGTACAGTAACTGTCTTGTATTGCAAGTAACATTTACAATCATGTAAATATTTGTACATTTTTTCTGTGAGTTGAAGGAGTCTGCATGCTGATACATATTTTAAAGGCTCTTGAATTGGCTGTAAATGTGTTTATTTGCATAGTAAATACTTTTATTTACTGAAATTGACTATTCAGTTCCCCAGTTCCTTACTGGGCCTTAATAACCCTTTCTCCCTAGCCAAACGTTAGGGTTGGTTTGGAATTGGATATTGGTTTCTGGATAGTGTTTGCCTATCTGGAGGTTCTAGATGTGTGTATGTAATATGACAGAAGTGTCTCGGAGCCCATTACACAGCAGGGTGGTCATCACCATATTGCTACACCTACCAAGCCCCATCAGGTCAAACGTTGAAAAGATAGAGTAGGGGGTTAAGGGCCTAAATTAAACTGGGTTTATAAAGCATACAAATACCTCTCAGCTTGTACCTTGACGTGGTGAGAGAGCTTTCAACTAAACCAGGCCCGTGTTATTGAAAATTAAGTAACATTTGTGTTTGCCTTTTCATCCTGATACCCCTGACCCCTGACCCCTCCCCTCTTCCCTTTGCTCTGCTTTTGATCTCCAGGGGTTCTGCCATGTTCTGAGACGGAGGAGAGACGACGACCAGCTTGAGCAGAATTCAAGCCCCCCTTCTGAGACTGGCTCGCTGTCGAGGACAAGTGACATGAAGAACTAGCTGCAGCACCTCCTGTCTCTTGATTCTGCCTCTTCCTCTCTCCTCCTCTAACTCTTTCTCTCCTCTCCCTCCAGACGAAATTCTGCATCTAGTGACGTCTGATTGCCCAACAATCTGCACACTCATCCCATACCCTCCTCCCTTTTCCATCTCTGGAGACCTCCTCTCATTCCTTACCACCCTCATCAACCCCTCTAACGTTAAAAATTACAGACAGGTATCCTTTCTTTCTTTTCTATGTCTGCCATTAGCATTATTGCATGTCTAATCAAACATTTAATTTAAATTAAACCAATCAATTCTTGTATTTTTACAAACCTGATCGACATGTAACCTGTGTGTTTGCTTGTTTACGTCTCTGTCCACTCCCCTGTTCCCTTTAACTTCTGTTCTCCAGGACCTAGGAGTTCTGCCCAGCACCCAGACGTGGATCCGCCTGATGTCCTCCATTACCAACCACCCTCCACCTTTTCATTACATCATCTACAGCTACTGTTGTTGTCATGTTGTCGTTATCTGCTAAGAAAGTTTACTTGACGTATCACAGAACCAGAATTGAACACACTAACACACACAATACCACAATACCCTCAGCTGTGTGACTGTTGCTTAGTAACCACTGTGTGTGTGTGGTGTGTGTATGTTTTATTTAAATCCAGGGAGTAATTATTGGCATGGAGGGCAGTCATTAAGAAAAACAGAGCCTGTAGTTAAAAAGTCACCATTCCTTTGTTCTACACTGATTACACCTTCCAGAGGATGGAGAGAGGAGAGAAGAGGGGAAGAAGGGGAAATAGCTGAGAATTGGAAGAAAGGAGAGAGGATAGAGAAGGGGAGAGAGGATGGAGAAGGGTAGAGCGGATGGAGAGGAAAACAGAGCAGTGGAGAGGAGAGAGAGAGAGAGATAGGGGACAGAGTGGAGAGGAGAGAGAGATAGGGGACAGAGTGGAGAGGAGAGGGAGATAGGGGACAGAGTGGAGAGGAGAGAGAGATAGGGGACAGAGTGGAGTGGAGAGGAGAGAGAGATAGGGGACAGAGTGGAGAGGAGAGGAGAGGGAGATAGGGGACAGAGTGGAGAGGAGAGGGAGATAGGGGACAGAGTGGAGAGGAGAGGAGAGAGAGAGATAGGGGACAGAGTGGAGAGGAGAGGAGAGAGAGAGGGGACAGAGTGGAGATGGGAGAGAGAGATAGGGGACAGAGTGGAGAGGAGAGAGATATAGGGGACAGAGTAGAGAGATATAGGGTACAGAGTGGAGAGGAGAGGAGAGAGGGATAGGCGACAGAGTGGAGAGGGGAGAGAGATAGGGGACAGAGTGGAGAGGGGAGAGGAGGGTTGGAGGACTGAGTGGAGAGGGGAGATATATAGGGGACAGAGTGGAGAGGGGAGAGGAGGGATGGAGGACAGAGTGGAGAGGGGAGAGAGATAGGGGACAGAGTGGAGAGGGGAAAGGAGGGATGGAGGACAGAGTGGAGAGGGGAGAGAGATAGGGGACAGAGTGGAGAGGGGAGAGAGATAGGGGGCAGAGTGGAGAGGGGAGAGGAGGGATGGAGGACAGAGTGGAGAGTGGAGAGAGATAGGGGACAGAGTGGAGCGGGGAGAGGAGGGTTGGAGGACAGAGTGGAGAGGGGAGATAGATAGGGGACAGAGTGGAGAGTGGAGAGGGGAGAGGAGGGATGAGGACAGAGTGGAGAGGGGAGAGAGATAGGGGGCAGAGTGGAGGGGGGAGAGGAGGGATGGAGGACAGAGTGGACAGGGGAGAGAGATAGGGGACAGAGTGGAGAGGAGAGAGAGATAGGGGATAGAGTGGAGAGGGGAGAGAGATAGGGGACAGAGTAGAGGTGGGAGAGAGATAGGGGACAGAGTGGAGAGGGTTGAGAGATAGGGGACAGAGTGGAGAGGGGAAAAGAGGGATGGAGGACAGAGTGGAGAGAGATAGGGGACAGAGTGGAGAGGAGAGAGAGATAGGGGACAGAGTGGAGAGGGGAGAGAGAGATAGGGGACAGAGTAGAGAGGGGAGAGAGATAGAGGACAGAGTGGAGAGGGGAGAGAGATAGGGGACAGAGTGGAGAGGGGAGAGGAGGGGTGGAGGACAGTGTAGGATTGCTGTTTACTATAGCTTTCTATCTCTACAGTGAGTTAAGAGAAGAGTCTGACAGGATCCACATGACTTGGTGTACTAAGCTCTGGAGATTGAAGACATGGCTAACACTACGGTCGGTCTGGCTAGCTAGCTTTGACGCCGGGCAGCATTGGCCACTGATAAATTCACCACCATACGTTGTTCTCTCTCTCTTTTACTTATTTTTCCTTGGACCCATACACACAGAGAAAGAGACAGGCAGTGTGTGTGTGTGTGAGTGTGTGAGTGTGTGAGTGTGTGAGTGTGTGAGTGAGTGAGTGAGTGAGTGAGTGAGTGAGTGAGAGTGTGAAAGAGAGAATGCGAGAGAAAGCAGTCTTCTCCAGTAAGTAAGGAAGTCCATTAACACACATGTAAATGAGCCTCAGTAATTTACCCCGTACCGCGCTTCTGCACAAATTACTGATTGTGTACAGCACGCAGATTGCAGATGGCAATTAAGGAGGATCCGAGTGTGTGTGTGTGTGTGTGGGTGCGTGTGTGTGTGTGTGCTTTGCCTGTTTCCTATGCAGGAGAGAGGAGAGATAATAAAGGAATCTTTTGGGTGCAATATATATATATATGCCATGAACATACTCCTTACTATGACACTGTACCATGCACACACACACCTTCATCTTTAACTCTCTCACTAATAGCCCTGCTTTCTCTCTTTCTATCACCCTTTCTTCATGTCTCATGTCTTCATGTCTCCCTCTCCCTCTCTCTCTTTCCCTCTGAGTAATCTAAAGTCCTAAACCTCATTTGACCTTGCACTGAACACTTTTAGCCAATCACAACCCAGATTCTGGTGACAATCCCCAAATCCTCATCTAGCCAATGGGAGAGCGGCATCAGCATCAGAAGCTCTGAATTGGATGTGTCTTCCTGTCTCTCGGCGCCCTCTCTTTTCTCCCTCCTCCCCTCCTCTCTCTTCTCTCTCCTCCCCTCCTCTCTCCTCTCCCTCCCCCCATCCTCTCTCTTCTCCCTCCTCCCCTCCTCTCTCTTCTCTCTCCTCCCCTCCTCTCTCTTCTCCCTCCTCCCCTCCTCTCTCTTCTCCCTCCTCCCCTCCTCTCTCTTCTCCCTCCTCCCCTCCTCTCTCTTCTTGCCTTGTTTTCCTTGGTTCTGTTATGCAAGACAGACAGAAGTGGAGCAGGCTTCAAAGTGAATGGCAAAGCAGCCTTTTCCCCAGCTCACTTTGCTGTTCACGCATGTCATTCCATCTGTCCCCCAATCCCTCCCTGTCTCCTTCCACCTCTCACTCTACCCCTGTATCTGTTTTTCTCGCACTCGTCCTCTCTTTCCCCCTTTCTCATCCTCAATCTCCGTTCTCCCCCATTTCACCTTTCTCTCTATTACTCTGCATACCTTATCTTCCAACACCCCCCTCTCTCTTTCCCGTCTCTCTTCCCCCTCTCTCTCCCATCTCTTTCTCTCTCCCTCTCGCTCTTTCCCCGTGAAATCGCTATACAGTGTAAGTCCAATGCATCATTCTCAACACAATCATTTCGTAAGGGAACAGAAGGGGTCTTCTGACAACTTCCACTAATCCTAACCCTCTATCCTAACCATCTTCCCCTTCCTCCTTCCCTCTCCCCAGACATATGGTTGGCAATAAGGCCCTTCTAACCACACACCTGAAGTGGTCTACTTATGAGCCATTTCCTTCTGGAGAGTGGGTGTGTCACAGGAGGCTGATGAGGGGAGGACGGCTCATAACAATGGCCAGAAGGTGCAAATGGAATGGCATCAGCCACGTAGAACCATCTGTTTGATACCATTCCACCTATTCCACTCGTCATTACCATGAGCCCGTCCTCCCCAATTAAGGTGCCACCAACCTCCTGTGGTGTGTGTGTGAGGAGCGACAGGGTCTTTCAGATGCTCTTTACTCTGACAGGTTCACCCAGGGCTCATTTCCCTGTCCCCATCACCCCATCACTCACTCACTCAATTCAATTCAATTCAATTCAATTCAAGGGGCTTTATTGGCATGGGAAACATGTGTTAACATTGCCAAAGCAAGTGAGGTAATCCTCTCCCAATGGTGAGCAAGGGACAGGCTTCATTCAGAAGAGCGAGAGAGAGAGAGAACACAAGACAGAGAAAGACAAGGGTGAAAACAGGAGCATCTCAAGAGAGAGAATTTTTTAAAAAGCTAGAGAAGTCTGATGAAGTGTTTCACTTTTCCTAGCTTAGCCGAGCGTTATCAATCCGCCAGTAAACATAGTTGCTTCTCTGACAGTGTCAATGAACCAGGGCTTTGGTAAGTGGGACCATTACCAATCACATCCCTATAAAGATCTGCCTCCATTTAGTGGGAATAATGGAATGAATAGAAAACCCTGTACTAAACAAGCCTGTGTTTAGGCTTTAACAAACAACATAGTCTATCTAACTGGGTTAACATATACATATACCATATTGCTGCTTTTGATGGAGTGTAGTTTAACCAAGTTCTACCCTAAAAAGCACCATGAATACATAATAATGGCCTTTTTAAAAGACAATGCTGAAATTGATGCACACACATGCTTTTATTACTTCTTATTGTCGCTGCATTGTTGAGGAGGAGCCTGCAAGTAAGCATTTCATTGGACCGTGTGAATCCTGTACATATGACTAATAAAACTTGAAACAGACACGCACACGCACACACACACACACACGCGCGCACGCACGCCTGAATACATAATTCTTTTGTAAGGTAAAGTCAAATGTCCTACAGAATAATTACCTGGCCATTATAGCAGTAATTCCATCAGCCATGAATGGAAAGGAACAGAATGTGTGGGTGCACTTCACATATTATGGCTGTTACATGTACTGTCCATCTCCTTCCTATCCCTCCCTCCCCTTTTATATATCCCTCCATCCCTATCCCCTTTATATATCCCTCCCTCCCTCCCTAGCCCCTCTATATATCCCTCCCTCCCTCCCTATCCCCTTTATATATCCCTCCCTCCCTCCCTCTCTCTCCCCTTTATATATCCCTCCCTCCCTCCCTATCTCTCCCCTTTATATATCCCTCCCTCCCTCCCTCTCCCCTTTATATATCCCTCCATCCCTATCCCCTTTATATATCCCTCCCTCCCTCCCTCTCTCTCCCCTTTATATATCCCTCCCTCCATCCCTATCCCTTTTATATATCCCTCCATCCCTATCCCCTTTATATATCCCTCCCTCCCTCCCTCTCCCCTTTATATATCCCTCCATCCCTCCCTCTCCCCTTTATATATCCCTCCATCCCTATCCCCTTTATATATCCCTCCCTCCCCTTTTATATATCCCTCCATCCCTATCCCCTTTATATATCCCTCCCTCCCTCCCTCTCCCCTTTATATATCCCTCCCTACCCCCTTTATATATCCCTCCATCCCTCCCTCTCCCCTTTATATATCCCTCCATCCCTATCCCCTTTATATATCCCTCCCTCCCCTTTTATATATCCCTCCATCCCTATCCCCTTTATATATCCCTCCCTCCCTCCCTCTCCCCTTTATATATCCCTCCCTACCCCCTTTATATATACCTCCCTCCCTCCCTCCCTCTCCCCTTTATATATCCCTCCCTACCCCCTTTATATATCCCTCCCTACCCCCTTTATATATCCCTCCCTCCCTCCCTCCCTCCCTCCCTCCCTCTCTCTCCCCTTTATATATCTCTCCCTCCCTCCCTCCATCCCTCTCTCTCTCTATCCCCCCCTCCCTCTCCCCTTTATATCTCCATCGCTCCCTTTCTCCCACCCTCTCTCACGCTCTCTCTCTCTCATCCCTCCCTCCCTCCTTATCATCTCCCTCCATCCTGTAGGGTCTGTGTAGCCATGCTGTTAGCTCGTTAATCATTGGCCTCTACTATGGGCTCCACGCTCAGTGATTAATGACAAATGTTCACACGCTTAAACAGTTAGCTTTGTTTCGCAGCAACCCCAGTTGCCGTGGCATTTACTGTGGGTTACTTACCACCGGGTCTTCTTAGTGGGAACGGAACGGTACAGTACAGAGTGATGAGGCAGAAATCTCCAGAATGTTTCTAAACCCCATATGGGACCTGGGCAATTCAATTTCAATTCAGTCATGTGAAGAGGTTAATCGAAGAGAAAATCAATCAAAAGTTACATTTACGTTTAAGGAGGATTTCTCAATGCATAAATTCATTAATTCGATGTACTGAATTGATGGAGTTGAAATGAAATTGACCGCAACCCTTCACCAATATGGTTTTCACTGAGGACAAGCTGCACTGATCACAACTACGGCTGTGGTGGCAATGACATTTCGTCAGCAGGTGATTGTCAAGCAAATAACTGTCAGTCTCACTGTAATTTACCGTTAATTAAACACATTTAGCATCTCCTGGCTTCCACACAAGACACTTTGGAACATCTACATTTTAAAAAGTCTAATAAATCCATGTAATATAGCCTACAGCTTAACAATACATTTATATAGATTTAGATTTATTTTAGACAGGTCTAAAGAAGCATGATATGAAGAAAATGTAGTCTATTTCAGAAGAACAGAATAGCATACTGTGAGTTGTCCATATGTTAGGTCCTGATCTAGCTATAACATATGGCTGTGGGCTACACTAGTTAATTTAGCAGAAAACATTTACTTATAATTCCCAGGCATTATGTTATACTCTTTTATAGTATGAAGAATACAATTGAACAAAGCTGAATAAAATACAAAGGATATTTTCTGCAAACAATTTGAGGGAGTGCGCACATGCGGCTATTCTGTGTTGAGCAATTAAGAAAGAAACTGGTGCTCCTATATGCTTAATTTAGAGCTATGAATGCAACTTTAGTTGTTCTACAAAACGTTGGGCTATAAGTTTTGATTTTGAATACATTGTAAGGCTGCATGATGCAACTAATGATGATTTGAAAAAAGTCGCTTGAAAGGCATGAGCTCTGCTGTGTTTTATTGCGCAGGGTGTACACACTTCATCAGTCTCTCATTCACAATTTAACAAGCACTTGATAATGCCTCGAATTTCACGATGGCATCCCCTTCGTATGGCCGTAATGCACCCTAAAAAATCCATGTCTTTTGCAGCCAGTGGCCATTGTGCCCTTGGCCCGGAGTGCTGCATTGTGCACTTCTCCCTGAGTGCTGCGCACTCCCAGAGCACCTCTCACTCACATGGCTCTCCATCACGTGATTGGGCCATTTTCACAGGCTACAAGTGAAGACAGACACATCGGGGACGCAACTGCACACATCATTTTCCAATTCCGAGGTGCATATTGAAAATATTGGAAGAACTGTCCACATTTACTTTTCGTCAGCCAACAAGATGAGTAGGCCTAACAAACAGCACAAGCACTAACCTATGTCAATCTACTGTCCCCCATAGTACAAAAGTTGTCATATTCTATTCTGTGTGAGAAATAAATATTCCAAATTAATTTGGGACAGTTGTGGGATGTGATAGATCCCAAATTAATACAACCACTAGCATCAATTTTTTTTTAATGCAATGTGGGCGATGCAGCAGATCAGAATGTTTAGCTTAAAATGTTGATAAACATTTGGCCACTTTAGTTGTGATACAAACCTTATCAAAACATATAGGCCTATGGGCTAGGTGTCACGTTCGTTGTATGGAGGAAGAGAGGAGGACCAAGGCGCAGCGTGATACGAATACATTCTTCTATTTATTAATAACGAAACGAAGAACACTTAAACAAACTAATCAAAACAACAAAACGAACGTGAAGCTATATATATAAAGTGCAGACACAAGCAACAAATACATAGACAATAACCCACGAAATACCCAACGGAATATGGCTGCCTAAATATGGTTCCCAATCAGAGACAACGATAAACAGCTGCCTCTAATTGAGAACCAATCTAGGCAACCATAGACATACAAACACCTAGACTAGTAAACACCACCATAAACATACAAAACCCCTAGACAAGACAAAATACATACATCCCCCATGTCACACCCTGACCTAACCAAAATAATAACTGAAAGGCAGCTCAGGACTGAAGGGTACCTCAGGACTGAAAGGCAGCTCCGGACTGAAGGGCAGCTCCGGACTGAGGGACAGCTCCGGACTGAGGGACAGCACAGGGCTGAGGGGTAACTCAGGACTGAAAGGCAGCTCCGGACTGAGGGGCAGCTCCGGACTGACGGGCAGCTCCGGACTGAAAGGCAGCTCCGGACTGGCGGGCAGCTCTGGCAGCTCCTGACTGACGGGGGGCTCTGGCAGCTCCTGACTGGCGGGCGGCTCTGGCAGCTCCTGACTGGCGGGCGGCTCTGGCAGCTCCTGACTGGCGGCTCTGGCAGCTCCTGACTGGCGGGCGGCTCTGGCAGCTCCTGACTGGCGGGCGGCTCTGGCAGCTCCTGACTGGCGGGCGGCTCTGGCAGCTCCTGACTGGCGGGCGGCTCTGGCGGCTCCTGACTGACGGACGGCTCTAGCGGCTCCTGACTGACGGACGGCTCTAGCGGCTCTGACGGCTCAGGACAGACGGGCGGCTCTGACGGCTCAGGACAGACGGGCAGCTCAGGCGGCGCTGGACAGACGGGCAGCTCAGGCGGCGCTGGACAGACGGGCAGCTCAGGCGGCGCTGGACAGACGGGCAGCTCAGGCGGCGCTGGACAGACGGGCAGCTCAGGCGGCGCTGGACAGACGGGCAGCTCAGACGGCGCTGGACAGACGGGCAGCTCAGACGGCGCTGGACAGACGGGCAGCTCAGGCGGAGCTGACTCAGGTAACATCAAATCCCGGACACGCTCCGTCGGGCGGATGTCGTGCCTCATGCACCAACACAGCAACTCGCTCATTTCACTCTCCTCCAATTTCCCCATTAATTCCTTCACCGTCTCTGCTTCACTCCCCTTGCTCACCTCCAATTCCACCCCGACTGGCTCTGGTTCCATCTTCAGCTCCTCACGGTAAGCACGGGAAGTTGGCGCAGGTCTCCTACCTGAACTCGCCACACTCCCCGTGTGCACCCCCCAAGAAATTTTTGGGGCTGCCTCTCAGGCTTCCAGCCGCGCTGCCGAGCTAGCTCCTCATAATGCCGCCTCTTGGCTTTCGCTGCCTCCAGCTCTGCCTTGGGGCGGCGATATTCACCCGGCTGTTCCCATGGTCCCTTGCCGTCTAATATTTCCTCCCAAGTCCATTGCTCCACAAAGCGCTGTTCCTTCCTTTCACGCTGCTTGGTCCGGTTGTGGTGGGTTATTCTGTCACGCTCGTTGTATGGAGGAAGAGAGGAGGACCAAGGCGCAGCGTGATATGAATACATTCTTCTATTTATTAATAACGAAACGAAGAACACTTAAACAAACTAATCAAAACAACAAAACGAACGTGAAGCTATATATATAAAGTGCAGACACAAGCAACAAATACATAGACAATAACCCACGAAATACCCAACGGAATATGGCTGCCTAAATATGGTTCCCAATCAGAGACAACGATAAACAGCTGCCTCTAATTGAGAACCAATCTAGGCAACCATAGACATACAAACACCTAGACTAGTAAACACCCCATAAACATACAAAACCCCTAGACAAGACGAAACACATACATCCCCCATGTCACACCCTTACCTAACCAAAATAATAAAGAAAACAAAGATAACTAAGGTCAGGGCGTGACGCTAGGCTACATGAGGTGTGCGACTATGATTAGAAAAAGTTGCAAAAAAAGGCATTGTTTCTTATGCTGGGCATCATTCACAAGTGATAATATATAATTCACAAGTGATAGGCTAATATTGTCACCCATCAGACTATTCTTAATTTAATCTTATCATTACATATACTAAATCATGTATGTGTGACATTTGTTATGATTTAGAAGGGACCATTATCATGCACCTGTCTCGAACAAGGGGCAGTGGGAAAAAGTACACGTCATCTATGCACTTAAATAGCGAATGGAGGACGCTTTTCCCGTGATTCATTTTCATGCCAGCCAGGTAGGTTATACTCTTGTTGTAAAGATAAGCAATGTGCTTAATATTAGGAAAGTTGGTAAATATAGTAGGCTTAGCTTATATAAAGCTGATGTGATCATCCTCTTTTTAGTAGAGGCCACCACTCTGTTTTCTCGCGCAATTGCATAGCCTATAGAAATGTTGAGCAACATGAGCTCATGGGCTCTCATGAAGTGTTTGATTAGATTTTTGATTACATTTGCATTGACGTCAGAGTGATTTAAGGGCCGATGGAGTGCTGAGTACCAGGCAGTTAACAAGTTTGGTAGGCTACTATTGACCATCAGCAGCATCAGAGCTTGGAGAAGCCTATTTACCGTGACTAAACTGTCAAGTGGAATTTGACTGCCTTCATGACTGGTGATCGCTGGTGTGGTGATAATACGGTCACCCCAACAGCCCTAATCACAACCCTTCTCCTTTACAATGGAGCCCTCCATGCATTGTGAGACAAACCTCCTAACAAACAGCATGTATTAGCCAGACACAGCCAATTGTGAAATTGCATTCTAACCTTAACGCCCTGGAGTCAGAGATATAGATACATGCAGTTAGTTAATTAAAAACCACAATACCCTGATGGATTACATAGCATTAGAGAAGCACTGTGACTAGAGCAGGGACCATCAACTAGATTTAGCCGCGGGCTAATTTTTTCTTGAGCGGATGGTCGGGCGGCAGGAACATAATTACAAATCATTTGTAGACTGTAAATTGACTGCAAGAAGCCCAAACAGATATAATGTTTGACTAAAACATAATCATTTCAAACCTTGCTTACATTTGTATATGATCACCTATCTCTCTATTATGAGTGGGAATACTTGGGAACAGATTTCCATAATTAAAATCACTTGGAGATGATTTCCAGTCTTTTTATGTCTAACAATAAAAAATAAAAGAAAACATCTTTGCTCAGAAAACTTGGGGGGCCAAATAAAACCACATGCGGGCCTAATTTGTTGGACATAAAATGTTGGGGAACCCTGAAATAGAGAGTTCATCACCCTTCTCTCTCTCTCTCTCTCTCTGCTATGGCCATAGTGTGATAGTGAATACAGTGAATTCTCTCATGTTCTCCCTCTGACAGATGCAACAAACACATGCATGCACACACATACACACACAAATAGACTCACACTCCCTTCTCAAGTCAAGCGTGTACAAAGGACAACATAAACTAGAGTGGATGAAAGTAGTGCCTGAGCTGAAAACATACAAATGGCGAGGCAGAGAGAGAGAAAGAGTAATTTAGCGTGTGACTCGAACCCTGACCTTCAACAGCCTTCAGCCAACAAGCTCTCACAGTCTCACTGGAGAATCTGACGTTTGTCCATTATTAACGTCAAATTTCGGAAGGTTAACTTTAGGCATTAATGCCGAAGAGTTAAAGCTGCAATATGTAACTTTCTGGGCAAGTCTAAGAAGCAGTAGATCTGTTCTATGTGCGCTATTTCTGTGCTTCCCGTTCTCAAGTTTCATTTTTGCGTCTTTTACTTTCGGTTTACTACACCAGCTTCAAACAGCTGAAAATACAATATTTTGGGTCATGAAAAAAAGTGCATATTTAAGGTAAGGGATAGGGTTTACATGTATTTCTTTTTTTAAACAAGTGCCTAGCCGGAGCTCGCGGCTTACGGCCATCCACCATCCCCGTCCACAATGCCCTAGCAAAAGCCTACTTGATGGTAATAGCGCACACCGTTGCCCATAATGACCGGTTTTGAAGTAATCTCCTGATGTTCTGCTTACCTGGACGGACGTCAAATTTCACAGTGGATCTTGAGAAACCTGGCTGACACAGCAGCTAGCCAATTTCAGCTATCACGGAAACATGGCATGTCAGGTGTCACAGAAAGGTATGTGTGTGTGTGTTTGTGTGTGTGTGTGTGTGTGTGTGTGTGTGTGCGCGTGTGCGTGCGTGCGTTTGAAACCATAAAGCAAATGTGGGTAGAAGGCTGAGAGAGACGGCAGGAAAGATAACATTTTTTTAACAGTGTGAATTGTAAAGGCATCAGCATGCTTCAGTTCGGCTGACGGCTTGCCGAAGTCGGCTAGGAGAACCGAACGAGTGTGATCCTATACTCCCTTAAAAGACCTTTGCTTGTAAAATGAGGAAGAAAAGCTCAATAGTACTGTTTGTCCATTTTCAGACGCCGTAGACGATATAGTGTACACTTCCTCAAAAAGGTCAGAAATAATCTAAGACAACTCAAGCAATCTGTCATTCATTTTGACGTTTTTGCCAAGGAGATCTTAGCTGTGCAATTTTACATCTGACTAAGATGTTAGGTGTTGTTTTTCTCAATGAAAAAATCTGCATGAAAACAAGTCGTCCCTTTAATGAATAATCCCTACTGTTGACCAATCACCGACGAAGGGGCGTAGATTTCGGCTCCGAATTTCGGCTTGCCTTCAGACATTTTTTTGTGTACACGAACAGCCCCCCAAAAACTCACCGAAGTCCAAAGCTAACAAATACGTCGTCATAATATACTGTATGCTCTTCTGAACGGTTTCGGCTGGGAAGCACATGGACACCTTAAGGGTAGAGGGCTTATAGAGGTATAGCAGGGGGCCAGTCATTTCATATCTCCTTCATACCACACAATCATCATAGCTCTGCTCTGCATACCTTGTATTGTACGATAGTAGCATCATCACACTGAATAGTCCGACTGAACATCACGGCACATTCAGTCTCCACACAGCAGTTGTGTTGTTGAACACAACACTTTTGTTCTATATATGTGCTCTCCTCCTACTGGGGGGGGAATGACACTGCAGCACAGTGGGAGACTGTTGGTTACATCACACTGATGCCTCTGGAGCTCGGATAGACAGAGAGCAGGGAGAGCACGGGAGGGAGGGAGGGAGAGAACGAGAGAGTGGGGGGATGGGTGGGGGCTGTGCTGAGGGAATCCATACTGTAGCAGATCAAAGCTCTAGTGTTTTAAGCTGGAGTATGTGTCAGTGTGTGTGTGTCAGGGAGGTGTGTGTGTCAACCTCCCTCTATGCTTGTCACAAATCCACCAGTAAAGCACCATGGAAACCAGGGTAGTCAGCAAACTCTGATTGTCAGTATATTTCTGATGAATGCCAAAGTGTGTATCATCAAAGTGTGTGTGTTTGTATGTGTGAAAAATGTATGACTGTGCTTCCAGATACAGGCTTCTTGACTGCTATCCTGTGTTGATGGAGCCTGGCCTGTGAAATAATGGAGTCTAATTCCTTTCCACTAGAGTGCTCCCATCTGCTGGCTTTGGGGGCTAGTAAAACCCTCAGTTACAATTATCCCACGCTTAGAGAGGCCTGCACCGTTAGCGTGTGTGTGACCCACTCACTCCCACTACAAATGGTGCAAGGAGTGTGTGTGTGTGTGTGTGTGTGTGTGTGTGTGTGTGTGTGTGTGTGTGTGTGTGTGTGTGTGTGTGTGTGTGTGTGTGTGTGTGTGTGTGTGTGTGTGTGTGTGTGTGCACTTCTGGTTGGACTGCTGCGTGAGCGTGTGCGAATCTCTCACTCCCCTCCTCTGGGATAGCGAATCCATGACAAATCACCCTGAGGGAACATCACAAAGGGTGTGAGAGAGAGAGAGAGAGAGAGAGAATGTGTGTGTGTTGTGGGGTGTGTGTGTGTTGTGTGTGTGTTGTGTGTGTGTGTTAGAGTGTGTCCCACTCCCTTCCCATCGGAATGTCTTCAGGGATGACGGACACTCCTCCAGGGACGTCACAGCATGAATCATTCCCCATATTCCTTGAAAGGCAATGTGGACTGCACCAACTCAACCCTGGGGGGGGGGGGCAGACAGTATATCTGCTGCTGCAGGTACAGTAGTGGTGGCAGTAGAGGTGGTGTTCTGGAGGAGGAGGGTATTATACAGCTAGTAATGTACAGTACAATCACAACTCCATTGACTGTAATGGAGGAGTAGCCAAGTCATCCCATATAGAAAATAACAGCAGTTCCAGATTGTGAGGTATAGTGGTTAGAACTGGGTCCAAGAGGTTTTCGGAATACTTGCCCTGACTAGGAAAACTGTGTGTGCGTGTATGTATGTGTGTACCTATGTACAATGAGTGTGTGAGAGTGTGTTTCTTTAAAGCTATATTGTGGGTAGGTTAGAGCTGCATTGGCCAGCAGCTTTGTAGAGGAGATAAAGCGGTCTGTGTTTCCCGGCATCTCTCTCTCTGTCTCTCTCTCGCTGCAGATTTATCCCTCTGCTTACGCCACCGCTTTTACTGCCCTCCTTCCCTCCTTCATTTATTCCTTCCATCCCTCTCTCCTTCCATCCCTTTCTCTCTTCCTCCTGCCTCCATATTGGCTACCCACACTATCTCTCTCCCTTTCTCTCTCTCTATGACTATTTTTATGCCTTTCTCTTTTGATTTCTCTCTCTCCCTCTCTCCTATTTTTCCTTATCTCTCTATCTCCACCCCCCTTGTACTCTCCCCTCTCACTTTCTCTCCTACCTCTCTCCATCAGGGACGCCCTCAGTGCTGCCGGCTCCCCACAGTAAATCTGCCATATCGCTCCATAAAGCTGCTAGGGGCATGACTCGACAAATATTAAGAAAGAGGAGAATAAATAAATACAACTAAATAAAAGAGAAGCGCATCTGGAGGGAGTGGCTTCTTCATCCCTGCTCTGTGGAAGTGTGTGAGAAAAACAAAATGGAGTCAAGCTGTAAAATATTTATCTCAGTGTCTCTGAGCGTCCCTCTCTCTGCTGGGAGCCCTGTGGACAACACCATACACACATATACACGCACCCACACACCCGGGTATACTTGTGTGTGTGTGTTTGTTTGTGTGTGTGTACTGGCTTGCATGTATGTCAGTCCATTAAAGGTAGTCTATTCACCCTTGGTCAGACATGTTGGCTGAAAGCCGTGGTATATCAGACCATATACCATGGGTATGACAACACATTTATTTTTACTGCTCTAATGACATTGGTACCTAGTTTATACCAACAATAAGGCACCTCGGGTGTTTTTGGTATATTGGCCATATGCCACACCACCTTGGGCCTTATTGCTTAAATAACCCACCTGTCTCCCTAACAACAACAAAACACCAAAGACAGGAGTGGCATTGTCTCTGCAAAGCACTCTGTAGAGCAACACACAGACACAGACACACTGTATCTGCCTGCCGTCCGATGCCTTTCACCCTGACAGACAAAGGGAAGCTGTTTAGCCATTCAGACAGCAGCAAGCACCATGTGGACATCTGACTGTGCCCAGAACTCAGGCAATATGCTGTCACACACACACACCTCGCCCACCGTGACCCCTGCCAACAAAGACAAACAGCGGTAGTGTAAGCCACCTCCTCTCCGTGTGGACGACCACGCTACACAACACTGGCACCATATGGAGATGTCATTGTTGAGGAAACAGAACCGGGACATTAGCATAAGCACCATTTGTAAACACCATTTGCATACACAGATTTTGTTGTTGTTACAGTGTCAGTGTTCTTCTTCCAGAGGTAAAACTGTCATCATCAATCTGTCTGAGAAAGGGAAGTTATAGACTGAGAGGATGTGTGAAGTCATCGCTTTCTCAGACGTGTAGCGATGCAGTTCTTGTTCTGGGTCTCTTTCTCTCTCTCTGGAGTACACACAGCCACAACTCTAGTATACAGCACCACAGAGGAGAGAAAGAGAGATTCAGAGATTATAGAGGAAAACACAGCAGGACCACAGATAGAGAGAAAAGGAGAGGTTTGGTGAAGCTCACAGTCCATAGCGTACTGAAACAAACCTGTTCAGATTAGTAGCCACATCACACACCTGACAGCAAATACAGGCACACACACGCACACACACACAGCTCCTACAGATAATAAAAAGGTAATACAGCCCAAGCTCTTACCTAGCTGTAGCTCCATGTTGCTGATCTTGTTCTCAGAAGGATAAAGGATCTTTGGTGGCTTGTCAGTCAGAGGAGCTGGAATGAAGAAACACATAGTTCAGACATGTTAGATATTACACTCTAACACTAGAATACCATGCCATTGTCAACACCACCTTACTACTACAGAACCTTGCTTCGGTAAAGTCATAGGCCCTGTTCATAAGAGTATAGACTGAGGGAGGGAGAGGCAGGGATCGAGATAGAGAGAGAGAGAAAGTTTGTGAGCTTCTCTGAAGTAGAAAACTCCTAAAAGTACATACAGTCCTCCAGCAGCACATGAAGTCAGCTTCCTCAAATACTCTGTTGTCTTAACTCTCCCTGACACTAAACCAGAACCTTCTAAAAGCAATTAAGCGTTGACATAGTCTGGATCCTGCAACCAGAAAACAGACTAGCAGGAAGGGATGGTGCAGCGTTGGTGGTCATGTCACATTCAAAATGAACTAATGGACTTCGGTGGAGTGACAGCAAAGCACATCTCTTGTTGCCAAAGCAAAGACAACACGTACACTAGATCTCTCTCTCTCTTCCCTCCCTCTCTCTCTCCTCTCTTCCCTCTCTCCTCCTATGAATCTCAACTATGTTCCACTCCTCCTTCATCTCCTTTCTTCCCTTATTCTCCGTTATCTTTCAATAAAGAGCAATATTACTCTCTATTGGCCATAGAATCGACATGCAATTTGCTTGGCCTACTTATACACTAATAAATTAGTCAGTGATTTGACAGAGACATGACACCAGTGAATGGTGTTTCGTGTTTGAACAGACATCATGGGATGAGTGTCTCATCAAGTATGAGAGAGAGAAAGAGAGAGACAGATAGAGAGAGATTATGAGAGAAAGATAGAGAGAAGAGTGTGTGAAGAGTCATCACAATGAGTCTCTCTCTCTCTCTCGCTCTCTCTCTCTCTCTCTCTGTGTGTGTGTGTGTGTGTGTGTGTGTGTGTGTGTGTGTGTGTGTGTGTGTGTGTGTGTGTGTGTGTGTGTGTGTGTGTGTGTGTGTGTGTGTGTGTGTGTGTCTCATTGAGTAGTAGAGCTGATGTTCTAATGATGCTAATCGTCCAGACGGTGGATGTCAGGGCAGCTGGCTGGCTGGCTGGATGGCTGGCTGGCAGAATGTGGAAGCGTTTTCCCTGGGGAACCAGGAGAACACGGAACACTTTATTGCTGTTAAAAGCCTTTGTGTGTTTTGGGAGAGATGGGTTCAGCTCTTCAAGGAGAGATCATGTATGTACACCACTTACCATTTTAAAGACACAGAGACAGTGTGTCTGTGTGTGTAGGTGTGCAGGTGTGTGTTCTTCAGAGTTTGGATTGCAGTAATGACGGCTCTATGAATGTACCTACTAGCTCACTACACAGACAGGTCACCCGTGATACAAGTCAGTATTGGACGTCCATCCATGTCTGAGGACTTTGGGAAATGATGTGGAAACTGGCCACTAGGGGCAACACTGAACACTGTTACCTTCATGTAGGTTTAGATGTTGCTAGTGTGGTGTGGGCGGGGATGGCAGACGGGCGTAAGCATCTGTCTCTGATTCCAAAGGTTTAACGTTTGAATCCAGCGTATGAAAGTTGTTTTTATATTTTGTTTCAAGCCTATCCCAAACCTTAACGCTTACCTTAACCATTCAGTGTTAATGCCTGAACTTAACCTTAAACACTTTGACATTTTACGTTTGGAACAACTTCTAAGCAAGTTATGAGAGAGTAAAAACGAGATACACACATACACACAAACCGAGGACTAATTATATTGCTGTGTGTGTGGAGTGGTGCTGTGCTGGGTTTTTACTCAGGGCAGTTCGTTAGCCTGAGTCCTTCATTAACGTCTGCTCCTCAGACTGTCCTCAGTGGGTCCCTTACATCTTTAGCTTTATTACCAACCCCCCCCTCTCTCTCTTTCTGTACTTCTCAATCGCTTCCTCTTGTCTCTCTGTCTGTCTCTCTCTCTCTGTCTCTCTCTCTGTCTCTCTCTCTCTCTCTCTCTCTCTCTCTCTCTCTCTCTCTCTGACTCTCTCTCTCTCTCAATTCAATTCAATTCAATTGACTTTATTGACATGGCAAGTTCATTATTACTTACATTGTCAAAGTATACATATCGAAAAATAAAAATAAAATATATATGTATATATATACAAAATATATATATTTATATATAAATAAATGGTGGGACCAACAGCAATAATAATAGTAGTAGTGGACATGGGATTACCATTAACAACAACTACAACAACAATATTAATCAGAACAACAATACATTAAAGCAACAGTAGTAGACCAGTGTCAATATGACTTGAGAAGACACATGACCTGGTATGAAAGACAAAACAAAACTAAGCTAAATGGGAAATATTATCAACATTACTTTGCACTTTTCACTGGCTGTCCCTCAGGTTGTGGCAGGAGGACACATATTTGGCTGCCAAAACTGCACATTTTGGCTTTTCACCCAATAAATATTTGATTTTTTCTTCATCTTTTATAGTTTCAAATTCTTTGTATTGAATTATAATTTTGGGAAAGAAATATTCTCTTAGGTCTGAGTATTTGTCACAGTGTAATAGGAAATGCAGCTCTGTCTCTACCTCTCACCTGGAGCAGAGTGAGCACAGCCTGTCCTCTCTGGGCAGCCAGGTTTGTCTGTGATGACCGGTCTCTATAGCCAGACTGTGCTCACTGAGTCTCTCTCTCTCTCTCTCTCTCTCTCTCTCTCTCTCTCTCTCTCTCTCTCTCTCTCTCTCTCTCTCTCTCTCTCTCTCTCTCTCTCTCTCTCTCTCTCTTCTCTCTCTCTCTCTCTCTCTCTCTCTCTCTCTCTCTCTCTCTCTCTCTCTCTCTCTCTCTCTCTCTCTCTCTCTCTCTCTCTCTCGCTGCTGTTTGGGAGCATTGCTTTGGTTCTGTCTGGCTGTGTTTGTGGAGTTGCATAACTCCAAGCTGATGTTGCTATTGATGCAGTAACATCAGAGTCTTACTACTAGGAGTATAGTATGGTTCAATCATCATCACCTCTTCTCATCACGCTTATGTACAATGGGTACACGGTAGCCTAACACTGGAAAAAACTTGCTAACACCATTCATTTAAGTTCCTAGGTGTCCAAATCACGAAGGCCTTAAAATGGTCCACTCACACAGCACAGTCATGAAGTTGAAAAGATTTGACATGGGCCTTCAAATCTTCTAAAAAGTTCTACAGCTGCACCACTGTGAGTATCTTGACTGGCTGCATCACTGCTTGGTATGGCAACAGCACTGACCATGATTGTATGGCGCTACAGAGGGTAGTGTGGACAGCCCAGTACATCACTGGGGCCAAGCTCCCTGCCATCCAGGATCTCTTGATCAGGCGGCGTGAAAGGAAGGCCCGGAAGATAGTCAGACTCCTGCCACCCATGCCATAATCTGTTCTTTCTGCATCAGCATGACAAGCGGTCCCGGTCCATCAAGTCTGACACCAACAGGCTCCTGAACAGCTTCTATCCCCAAACCATAAGACTGCTAAATAGCTAACAGAATGGCCACACGGACTATCTGAGTTGACCCTTGTATTTTATTTAGATTTTTGCACTGTCACTCCAACACACATAACATGGACACATATTTATACTGACTCTACACACTCACAATGACACTCCAACACACATAACATGCACACATATTTATACTGACTCTACACACTCACAATGACACACACATAACATGCACACATATTTATACTGACTCTACACACTCACAATGACACTCCAACACACATAACATGCACACATATTTATACGGACTCTACACACTCACAATGACACTCCAACACACATAACATGCACACATATTTATACTGACTCTACACACAAATACACACACTCACATACAATCATACTTTATGCTGCTGCTACTCTGTTTTTCATATATCCTGATGCCTAGTCACCTTACCCCTATACATACATATCTACCTCTATCATTGCAGTATCCCTGCACATTGTAAATATTGTACTGGAACTGACCCTTATTTCTTATTTAAAATGTCTTGTGTGTTCTGGTTCTACCTTATGATATTTTTAGTGCTACATTGACATTGATTACTGCATTGTTGGGTTTGGAGCTTTCAAGAAAGGCATTTCACTGTACTTGTGCCCATGACATTGAAACTTGGTGTGTACATCGAAGTTGTGTGTATGTGTGGGTCGATAATATATGTGTATTTGTGGGTGGGTGAAAGACATAGGTATGTATGTGTGTTTGTTTGTGTGTGTATATAATGTGTATGTGCTGAATGTGTCAGGGTTAATGTACTTAATGTGTGAGTGGGTGGGTTGTCTGACGTTGGTTGGAGAGGGGCGGCCACGGGCTCTTAGACATAAGTGTTTACATTGTTAACAGGTAATCACACAGCACCAATTACACTGGATACTCATACCATTCTAATTAAATATCAAACTGCTACGTACATAATTACACGACTGGTGATCCTATAGCTAATCATGTGATGAGTAAACTAAAGTAGAGACACGAGGACAGAATACGAGAGGGATAGAGAGAGAGAGAGAGAGAGAGAGAGAGAGAGAGAGAGAGAGAGAAAGAGGGAAAGAGAGAGAGAGAGAGAGAGAGAGAGAGAGAGATAGATAGATAGATAGATAGAGAGAGAGAGCGACAGAGAGAGAGAGAGAGAGAGAGAGGGGGAAAGAGACAGGGAGAGAGAGAGAGAGAGAGAGAGAGAGAGAGAGGGAAAGAGACAGGGAGAGGGAGAGAGAGAGAGAGAGAGAGAGAGGGAAAGAGACAGGGAGAGAGAGAGAGAGAGAGAGAGAGAGAGAGAGAGAGAGAGAGAGAGAGAGAGTGACACAGACACACACACACACACACTAGAGCAACGTGCTCCTCTCCTTCCTTGGCATGCTACATTTGACTCTGAAAATCTCATTACTTTAATTACCATTTCTTTATGGAGAAATACATTAATTATGTGGATTCAGTTGGAGACGCCATTTAAACAGAGAGAGAGAGGGAGGCTTGGAACAGACTCATAACCCAGAAAACACTGATCTGCCTCAGACACCGCACTAACACAGCCACGAAATGAAGGGAAGAAAAGAGAAAAACAGGTTGTTTAGCCAAGAAGGCTCACATGGATATGAAAACCTGTCCTGAAAAGATGGACGGAGGGAAGAGGTCAGAGGGGGTATAAAAGAAACAGAATTTGAACAGAGAGAGAGAGGAGAGAGACACACACAAACAGAGACACGCAGCGAGAGAGAGTGAGACACATAGAGAAAGAGAATGAGTGCCACTGCCGGAAAAGGACAAAGAGGAAACACAATCACCATCAATCGCCATGGAGACCAGGAGAGGGCAGTAGGGAAAACCCAGCCTTTATCAGTACAGCAAAGACCAAGACAACACTTTAATACCACACACACACGGTGAGGGCGCAGATAGGAGAACCCACACACTCTCAACCCACACACTTCTTTAGACGCTACTTCCTCTGACCTGTGACACACACTTTCAGTGAAACATAAAATAATTGTCTTTATGCATGTATAGGTATTTTTGTGTGTGTGTGTGTATGTGTGTGCATGCCTGTATAAGTGTGTTTAGGCACGTCTATCGTGATGAGTGTGCTTGGTGTCCGATATTCGATAATTGATGATTCACCATCTCATTGATGTGTGAGCATTGTCAACAGGTCTGTCTTTGTGACTGCTGCAGAGACAGCGACACCACAACTCATCTCAGGGAATACAGAGCGCCATCCATCAACTCCCTGAAGATCTCCAACATTGAAAAAGTTACTATAAGTATTTGCCTTCAAATGAATGCTGCAAATTATCAAGTTGAGGAGCTTGTACAAGTTAAGTGGATATGACTGTGTCTCTAGGCTTGTTTTACTACACTTATGTTCCAGTTTAATAGCTTAAATCAGGCATAATTTGCATGGAATTACCTAAGAAAACACAAATGTGAATACTGAGTGTACAAAACATAACACTACAAGGTGTGGAAAACGTTTTACAAGGATGCTGGCCCAAGTTGACTCCAATGCTTCCCACAGTTGTTTCAAGTTGGATGGATGTTATTTTGGTGGTGGACCATTCTTGACCCAGCAGCGTTGCAGTTCTTGACACACTCAAACTGGTGCGCCTGGCACCAACTATCATACCCTGTTCAAAGGCACTTCAATGTTTTGTACACTCAGTGTATAGTAGTTTTGCACTGTAGTGCATGTTGTTTTGACTCTGGAGTTAATTTAAGATATACTGTATGTTCTATCACTCTGAAACACTAACACCATCCCACTGTAAGCCTGTGTATTAAGCTCACTACAAGCTCTACGCAGACACATGATTCGGAGTGTTGCAATGCCGTTTTTCGTCACAAAAGTGGTGGCTCCTTGTAATACGCTTCGGCATTCGACTAACTTTTTTACAAACTGAAAATTGAGACATGCCATATCATTCCTTTCACAGCCACGGGGGAGTATTGTCGCTTGGTTCCTACCGTATAGACTATTCATCAAAGTAGCCTATTTTGCATCGATAACCAAATATAATCTCTGCGAATGTTCAAACAGTAAACCAAACAATAAGAATCCACCCAAAGAAGTATTTTGTTTAGAAGTAATAACTAGTGACTACAGGCGATTGTGGAAGGGTAGAGCCTGCTGTAGCCTACTAGGGAACCATGTAATGTTTTCTCCTTGATCAAAACATGATGAAGTTCTATGTTTAGATGATATGGGAATGAATCTCAAACTTGGATAATGTTTTAGCTTATACTGGCAAGAATAAGAACATCTTTTTTAAAATTATAAATCGGATTGTTACACATGGAGATGAGGGAAGCTAAAAAGTCTAGCTAGCTTGCTATGTTTTTAGCCAGGCTAAAGGCAGCTAGCTAGTAGCAGCAAGGGAAGACGACTGATCCTTCCTTTCACAAAATTAAAAGACAAAAATAAAAAACTTTGCTAACGCCCTCTTGTGAATGGGAGTGGGACTGGGGAGGATATCATGTTACCAAAAGGTGTCCGCTACTCCAAAAATCCCACTCAATCCACGTGCACGCACGTACATAGATCAACAGAGTGAAGAGTGTAGTAACCTTTAGCAGTGTGGGATTCTATGGATATAAGCCGTGCATGTGTGTCTGTCTCTGTGTGAGTCTGTGTGTGTGTGTGTGTGTGTGTGTGTGTGTGTGTGTGTGTGTGTGTGTGTGTGTGTGTGTGTGTGTGTGTGTGTGTGTGTGTGTGTGTGTGTGTGTGTGTGTGTGTGCACAGTGGGACTCCATGGATATAAACTTTGTGTGTAGCTTTATGTGTGAGGCAGAGATAGATGGTGCGTGTGGACCTGTGTGTATTAACACAGAGCGAGACTATGGATTTAAGATTTGTGATCAGTCATCCACAATCCCATTTCTGCTCGGCAGAGAAAATGTTCGCTGGACTTTTCAGACGGCTTATTGCGGGTGAGTGACTGTGGGGAAACAGCAAATTAATAAATTACGAACGAAGCTGGAATGCTCGGATCATTGGGCTTTTCACCGTCAAGACTGCGGCTGCTGGGAGATTTGTAGGAGAGGAACGCAGTACTAGCAAATTGGTGACAAAGGTGAAAAAAAAGAAAACAAATGAAAATGAGAGATGCATAGAATGGAATTTCTCCCACATATCGATGTAGAGACTGCGGTTTAGAAAGTTGGTAGGCCAAGACATAGAAAAGGCAATACGCGCAGGCGCACACACACACACACACACAAACACACACACACACACACACACACACACACACACACACACACACACACACACACACACACACACACACACACACACACACACACACACACACACACACACACACACACACACACACACACACACACTCACACTCACACACACACACACACACTCCTGTGAGGTCCTGAATGCAAGGCTGTGCTGTCCTGTAGCTCAGGTAATTAGACTGACCAGCTGAACAGGAAGAATGGAGGGGTGAAGAGGTGAAAACATCAGCTGTAATATCCCCTCTTTATGTCTCCCCAACAGTTTCCAAAGATGTCCTTTTGCAGTGGGATGTGATGCTGATGATGCAAATGAGTTTGGCCTTGGCCTAGATAGGAATCAGCTGCGATTGTATTCCTTATCATGTAATAATAATAGATGCAAGGCCAAGTCCTTCTCTTCGCTTTACGCCTCACCCCAAAAGGAAGTGTTACCATGACAATGGGTGAGGTGAGGTGGACCGGCCTTCCAAAGGGAGTCTTCTAGATGCTGATATATGAAATGCCAAACACTGATACACTGATACCCTCAGTCTCTCCTGAACGTCTGCTTACAGAGAAGCAACATCCTTGTGTGTTTGAGCCTGTGAACATTCCTATAGAGGTTGAGTCCAAATAACCCCCTAGTGAGTGTGTCTCTGGCCCATAGCCTGGATTAATATATGGTGAATAGAGGGCCATCTGATACCCAGCCAGACTCATGCCATCTGAGATGTTTTATTAATCCATATCAAACTGAAATGAGAAAAGAGACATATAATTAGGAGCCACTTCCTGGATAGATCTATTCCTGCCCCACTCCCCCTCCTCGCTTCCCAAGGAATACCAGGAATCCTTAATTAACTCCCAGGTACAGCACTCATTCATTATGGGAATGCTAACCATGTGTATGTGACCAATAACATTTGATTTAATTTGATTTGTCCCTGAATGTGTAATTCCAAAGTGGAGCACTTTGTTAGGATACTTTGAACCTTTAGCAAAGTCAATACACATCATCCTACTGACAGAAGTTTTTTTTACCAGGTAGAGGGAAACAATTAACAACCGGAGGAGGATATAGAATCGGCTTCCTATTTCGCAACAAAGCATTCTTCACTCATGCTGCCAAACATACCCTCGTAAAACTGACCATCCTACCGGTGCTCGACTTCGGCGATGTCATTTACAAAATAGCCTCCAACACTCTACTCAACAAATTGGATACAGTCTATCACAGTGCCATCCGTTTTGTCACCAAAGCCCCATATACTACCCACTACTGCGACCTGTATGCTCTCGTTGGCTGGCCGTTGCTTCATACTCGTCGCCAAACCCACTGGCTCCAGGTCATCTATACGTCTTTGCTAGGTAAAGCCCCGCCTTATCTCAGCTCACTGGTCACCATAGCAGCACCCACCCGTAGCACGCGCTCCAGCAGTTATATCTCACTGGTCATCCCCAAAGCCAATTCCTTCTTTGGCTGCCTTTCCTTACAGTTCTCTGCTGCCAATGACTGGAACGAACTGCAAAAATCACTGAAGCTGGAGACACATCTCCCTCACTAGCTTTAAGCACCAGCTGTCAGAGCAGCTCACAGATCACTGCACCTGTACATAGCCTATCTGTAAATAGCCCATCCAACTACCTCCTCCCCATACTGTATTTATTTATTTATCTTGCTCCTTTGCACCCCAGTATCTCTACTTGTACATTCATCTTATGCACATCTACCATTCCAGTGTTTAATTGCTATATTGTAATTACTGCGCCACCATGGCCTATTTATTGCCTTACCTCCCTTATCTTACCTCATTTGCAAACAATGTATAGACTTTATTTTCTACTGTACTGTATTATTGACTGTATGTTTGTTTATTCCATGTGTAACTCTGTGTTGTTGTATGTGTCAAACTGCTTTGCTTTATCTTGGCCAGGTTGCAGTTGTAAATGAGAACTTGTTCTCAATTAGCCTACCTGGTTAAATAAAGGTGAAATAAAAATAAATAAATCAATAGAGAGAGACAGGGAGAAAAGGAGAGAGAGAAAGAGAAAGAGAGAGAGAGAGAGAGAAATGGAGAGAGGAGAGAGGGACTAAGAGACAACATGTTGTATTGTTTGCCAGAGTTTGCTGTGATTCTGCCATCTCAGCAGGCGTGTGTGTGTGTGTGTGTGTGTGTGTGTGTGTGTGTGTGTGTGTGTGTGTGTGTGTGTGTGTGTGTGTGTGTGTGTGTGTGTGTGTGTACAGACATTCGGTTGCCCCTTAAATCTACAGGGCTGACAGCTCAGTCCAATAAGCTCTACCATCCTTCCTTACACAGTCTCAATACATTAGACTTATCCTAATGCCAGAGAAGCCGGTGTTTGGAGGATATATTGGCACGGATGTTGTTAGGCCCGAGATGAAGTCGAGAAAGTCGCTTACATTTCAAGTTAAAGTGTACTGTTGGCTACAAGCTAACGTTAGCTGGCTGGCTCGCTAGTGTATGATCTGGGTAGTTATATTATTCGTATCTCAGAGCCATTTGCATTGCTAGTTATATCCTAATCTTAGCTAGCTAAAATTAAACCTGGTTGGTTAGCTCCCTGCAGATTCATGCAGGGTAGTAACGTTATGAGTTGGGATTATGGTTAATTGTTTAGCTAACTAGTTACATGTCTAAACAAAAGACTCCACTATGCAAGTAACCATTTCAATAGAATCTTCATGATGTCACTGTGACATCTGTCGATAGATGTAGCTGGTAAATTTGCACTGGTTATCTACTCTGATTTCAGAACACTGTTGTCTGAGTATGCCAGAGCGCAGAATAACTGACACATTTCCGAATGCTCAACATCCGTTGAATATGGCCGGTGTCAGTGAACGTTGGAAAAAAAGCGTAATTCAATTGTTGCCAGCAGCACAGTTGCAGTCACCAACGCTCTGGATAACATGAAAACAGCCTAACCAGAGTAAAATGGTCAGAGTGAGCTGTTCTCTCATTTGTGTCTGGAAGTAGCTAGCAAGCTAGCCAACGTTAGCCAGTCAGCTTGGGTACTTGACTGCTGTTGTTAGTTCAGAACACATGGATCAACCCTACTCCTCGGCCAGAGTTTACAGTGTGTGCTCTGAACGCACCGAGAGCGAAATGCTCTGATTTACGAATGGACAATCTGACAATGCTTTGAGTTTACGAACGCCCAGAGCGCACTCTGGCACTCCAGATTATAAACCAGCCTTTAGTCTTGAAATCCTTGGTTGTTTAGTACATGGTCTCACATGTGAATCCTTAAAGAGATGGGTGGGGCTAAGGCTTTAGGGTATGAACGATGCTGAATGGGTGTAGACAAAGAAGAGCTCTCCAGTAGGTGTACCAAAAATATTCAAGGAACATTTTCTCAAAAGTGAGGTTACAAGTTTAGCAACTTTCAAAGCAGAATGACTTTCCTATTGTTCCTCAACTGTACTGTATGATATACCATTTTGTATATCTGAGTCTCTACTTTTATTCAATGTAAGAAACACAATTTCAAATGTTGCTACATAAGACCGAATCGAGCCGGTCGGTCTCATATTCAAATAATGATTGACATATTTTCATTAAAAACGTTATTTTGATGAATTTATTCAAACTATTTCATCCTTCCACAAGATATTGTCCCGATACAAATCTAGGGTTGCTACCCAAGTCGGCTGGTTGTTCATTCTATCGGTTTGTTTGCTAGAGACCCAGTTGTTCAGTAATTTTGTTCTGTATGTAATAATGCCTGTGTGTAGCTGGTGTAGAGGAGTCAGGCACAGGACAGCAGATATGAGTAATAAACGTATTTACTCAAGATTCCACAAATACAACACAAAATATTTGAGCCCACAATAACGGACCGTATTACAACAAACAATCACTCACAAACAAACATGGGGTAACAGAGGGTTAAATCATGAACAAGTAATTGGGGAATTGAAACCAGGTGTGTAAGACAAAGACAAAATAAATGGAAAATGAAAAGTGGATCGGCGATGGCTAGAAGGCCGGTGACGTCGACCGCCGAACGCCGCCCGAACAAGGAGAGGGACCGACTTCGGCGAAAGTCGTGACACTGTATCTATGGATGCGACCCATTCGTTCTAAATGTTCCATTGACATACTGGCTGGCAATGTTCTTATCCCTTGCTTGCTACCTAGCCAACTACGGCTAACTTACGGTCACGTCAAAAATTGCAGCTAGAATAACAGCAAAGTAGCAGCATTTGCATTTGTTTAAGCTGTTTTCTAGTGACATTTATTTGGATACTGTACACCCATAACAATGAGCTAATGAGGCGCAATTTCGCCAGGCATAGGACATTTGTTCAGAGGAGCTAGCCAATAACACAGCTAACACAATCAATTCAAACTGAAGCTGGAAAGACTGCAAACTAGCTGCACTTCGTTTCGTTTGACCTTTTTTCAATTAACATTTCTTTGTATATATCCATAAAAATATTGCCAGCTGATTCATGATTTCGACTGGCTGAGAAACACTGCCTGCATGTCTGTCTCGTCCAGACTCCCAACATGTTCATTACTATTGGTCAGCTGGAGATCGAATATGAATATTGAAACAATATAATATATTGCAAATATTGGAGAGACAGACAGCAAGGTTTATACAAATCTCCGCTGTTGAAAACTAAATATTAGACTAAAAGAAATGTGAGATAATGTCTAGATGCTTTTTATAGTGGAGATCAAGTTTATAAATTGCTTGGCTGGGCTGATGAGACAGTGGATTGCGCAGTCAGATGGAACAGAGTAAATAGGCATTTTAACGTCATAGATTTAGCCGGTGGTAACTTGTGGAATAGACACTGGCTGGAATACGGTTTAAACCAATCAGCATTCAGGATTAGACCCACCCCTTGTATAAATAAACATTATATACTGAAAGTATATATTGTAAAACTGTGTACGGTGTACTACATGTCTGTAGGATAATGTATTTGTTTGGTGGTTTTTCTGTCTTCTGTCAGTCAAGGATGTCTATATCATAATGATGCATTAGGATGCACATTTTAACCTCTATGGGATCGGTGTCCCTAAACCGGGACGATCGTTGCTAACGTGCGCTAATGTAACTAGAATGACGTTGTAAACAACAGCCAACTTTCCGGGATATAGACATGTCTTATATGGGCAGAAAGCTTCAATTTTTGTTAATCTAACTGCAGTGTCCAGTTTACAGTAGCTATTACAGTGAAAACATACCATGCTATTGTTTGAGGACAGTGCACAACTACAAAACACTTTTATCACGGCAACTGGTTTGATACATTCACCTCTGAAGGTAAATAATGTACTTACATTCAGTAATCTTTCTCTGATTTGCCATCCTGAGGCTCCTAGAGATAAAATGTAGCATACTTTTGTTTGAAAAAATCAATTTTGGGTTCTACAGTTTCAACTTCTGCTGTCACATTTTACTTCGAGTGGGCTAAATTAAATCTCAGTTTCCAGAAATGTGTTAAGTGTTTCAAAACAATGTTAATGTTATACGACTCATCATTTAGGACATCTATATTTGTACTCAGTTTCAGAAAGTAATTCTGGCACATAAAAAATAAGTTTAAATTAAGCAGTGATGGAAAGTGAAAGCTATTTGAAATGAATGAGGATTAGTTTTAATGTGCCCATTGTTTACATAATAACAAGGTATGAGATAGAGAAGAGGAAGAGAGGATGAAAGGATTTAACCCACCCTTTGTATAAAGTGTCATACACATTGCTCATTATGCTCTAATTCTCTACATGCTATATGTTCCAATCTAAACTCAAATTAGAGTAATTTCTCAGGATGCTTTTAAGTTACCTAGAGCTAACTCCTACAGTCCATGTAGCTCAAACAACACAGACCTCCCCTAAAACTACTAATTCATAGAATAGCCTACAAAATGGCTGAAACAGATTGTTGTTGAGGAGCATTTCTCTACCACCCAGTTTGGTAACGTGCATTTCTTCATAGAGCAGCACAAGACATGGGTTCTCTCAGCCAAGGAGGAGCACTAGGCCTGTTGAATGTGTATTCATGCAGGAGTGTGTGTGTGTGAGTATTGTGCGAGAGGGCATGTATGATTGCTGGAGGTTAGCTACAGGCCTGCTACATTTCCGTGCCTGTTTGTGTGAGCATATTTGTGTATGTATGTGTGTGTGTGTGATATGGTCTGGGCAGGGGCGGTGTGCCTGTTAAGTGTGTATTCATGCGTGTGCATCTGTGTTTCTACAATTTAGAGGGCCTACTAGAGAAAGTGTGTGTGTGTGTCTGTCTGTGTATCGTCTCCTCAGGGGTGGTGCGCCTGTTAAGATGTGTAACAACAGAAATGTGCGTGTGAGTCTGTGATCACTGGGGGAGGTGTGTGTTCAGATGTGTAAAAATAAGTGTGTGTGTGTGTGAGTGAAATGATCACTGGGGTGTGGTGTTGCATGTTGCTGAACAGTGAGACACTGCTGGAGACCCAGCAGGGGAGAATGCATGGAAGAAAAAGGACAAGGAAGTCTGCATATCTCTCTCCCTTCCATCTTCCTTCTCTCTTATCCTCTTCTATCCTTTCCCTCTCTCTCCCTTCCATCTTCCTTCTCTCTTATCCTCTTCTATCCTTTCCCTCTCATATCATGTTTGGGACAAACACATAGGCCTTTAAACAGAGGTTTAATTGGGATTGGGTGGGGGGTGGTGGGGGGGGGGGGGGGGGGGGTAGTAGTTCATGGATGCACACGGGGGGTGGGGTCTATAATGGATTAACCTAAACAATATACAACAAAAGCACATGACAGCATACTACATGCTCCTAATTAATAAACTGCTGTAACTGGCAGCTGTTTACCCCATTTTCTCTCAACCAAATACCATGTGATTTCTGTGTATTGCTCAGATGAAGGCATTCCAGTGGAGTGACTTTTCATATTCAAACATATCAAACATATTCAAACTCTCACTTCATTTCAAATGTGCAGGCTTTAACACCCAAAACATCAATCATTGGTCAGTATTTTTTAGCAGTGGTGTCAAAGGTCGCAATGGGGCCTATCACATTTGTTTTTAGAACGACTGTGAGAAGGTCAGTTCTGGTGAGTTTTTAAAAGGACAATCTACCCAATATAAATTAAATACAATTATACTGACACCATCTAAAATATAATTTGATCACAAACTCTAAACATTATCTTGTTGCTAGTTAGCAACATATTGATGACTTGAATGTCCCCAAAATATGTAGGCAAACCTCTTACACCTGACCCATGTCACATTTGGCCACTGTCTACCCTGTATGTACGCAACGCAAACACACGTAACAATCCACTTCAAAGTAAAAAGCCTAGGCACAAATATTTGTTTATGTTCCATTTTTGGGGGGTGTGAGCAGTCTGTGTGAGCAGTCTGTGTGAGCAGTCTGTGTGAGCAGCCTGTGTGAGCAGCCTGTGTGAGCAGTCTGTGTGAGCAGCCTGTGTGAGCAGCCTGTGTGAGCAGTCTGTGTGAGCAGTCTGTGTGAGCAGCCTGTGTGAGCAGTCAGAAAAGTGCTTGCACAGAGTCTCATATGTTTTGATGACATGGGGCGGGCGACACGTGGTACATTACCAGTATTCTGACTTGATTTTCATTAGATATTGTTGAAGGCAAAATTGGCACAATGGAAGGTACCAGGGCTCAGCCCCGCCTGGCTCTCATTTGGATCGTAGGTGCTGGGGCTCAGCCCCGCCTGGCTCTCATTTGGATCGTAGGTGCTGGGACTCAGCCCCGCCTGGCTCTCATTTGGATCGTAGGTGCTGGGACTCAGCCCCGCCTGGCTCTCATTTGGATCGTAGGTGCTGGGGTTCAGCCCCGCCTGGCTCTCATTCGGATCATAGGTGCTGGGGTTCAGCCCCGCCTGGCTCTCATTTGGATCGTAGGTGCTGGGACTCAGCCCCGCCTGGCTCTCATTTGGATCGTAGGTGCTGGGGCTCAGCCCCGCCTGGCTCTCATTTGGATCGTAGGTGCTGGAGCTCAGCCCCGCCTGGCTCTCATTTGGATCGTAGGTGCTGGGACTCAGCCCCGCCTGGCTCTCATTTGGATCGTAGGTGCTGGGACTCAGCCCCGCCTGGCTCTCATTTGGATCGTAGGTGCTGGGGTTCAGCCCCGCCTGGCTCTCATTCGGATCATAGGTGCTGGAGCTCAGCCCCGCCTGGCTCTCATTTGGATCGTAGGTGCTGGGGCTCAGCTGGCCCAATTCAATCCCTGGCCCCTGCAATACCATCACAGTCTCCCTGTGCTCTCTACTGCTGATGACACTATTGACATATTGACAGGCTGAATGTGGGTGTATGCTATGTGCTCTCTCCATTTCTCTTACTCTCTCAGCTCCGAACCTTGCTCTTTCTCCCTCAAATTTTCTGCTCTCTCTCTATGCCCTCCTTCTTCCTCGCTATCTCTCTCTCTGCCTCCCACTACCTCTTTTCCTTCCCTCACTCTGTGTCCTGTATGGTATCTGAATGTGTGTGTGTGTGTGTGTGTGTTAACATCCACCTCAGCTGCGGTACCTCTTGTACACGACACTGTGCTTCCATTAGGGGCCAGCTCACAGACAACATGGAGACGTTCAATAATGCAGACCTGCAGCTTAGAACTACTGCTGGAAGACAACACTAACAGACAACCAACCGTTCGGCGCTCCCCAATCCCCTCCCAGATCCGGCTTCCTGTCTGCTTCAGATAGCACATCAGTGGAGCAGAGATACAGGAGCCATTACTACCTGATAACATTGTAAAGACTAGAGTATATACAGGTGGGAGAGAGGGAGTAAGGAAGGGAGGGAGGGAGTAAGGAGATAAAGAGAGAGGAAGAGAGTGATAGAGGGCCTGAAAAGAGACAGGCAAACAGATGCATAATGCAATAGGATGCAGAGACTTAGTTGATAATATGTGGCTATCACACCAGGACACACACACGCGCACACACACACACACACACACACACACACACACACACACACACACACACACACACACACACACACACACACACACACACACACACACACACACACACACACACACACACACACACACACACACACCTACCTAACCTATGGAGAAAGCAGCCAGGTCACCTGTGACACACGTCAGTATTCGATGTCCATCCATGTCTGACGTTGCTGAGTTAATGCCTCAACTTAACCCTAACCTTAAAAATTCAGAGTTAATTCCTAAACACTTCGAAATGTGTAGTTCGGTATTTGAGGTTTGAGAAACATGGATGGACATTTAAGTCTGACGTGAGACTGTGAGAGCTAGTTGGGGGAAAGATGGATATAGGAGCTGAGAGACAGGATTAACTCTCTTCTTGCAAATTACAACCAGCATGCCATGCAGAGACACTAATCGTAGATGTGTGTATGCAGATGCGTCATGCCCATGTGGGGCACAGTGGAATGAGCCCCCTCAGATTTGTCCTTGTTGTTGTTTCTCTGTAATATTTCTAGCCACCGAGCAATTGTATGAGTTTGGCTTTAGCTAGCCCAGATAGGGTCATAATTTCCCAACCACATAACTAGCTACCAAGAAGTCATTTCAGGCTATCAATCAAGTTAGAGTAGCTAGCTTGTCTAACTACAGGTAACTGCCAAAACGAATGGAAACACAAACATAAAGTGTCTTAAAATGCCATTGGTCCACTACGAGCCAGAACAGCTTCAATGCACCTTGGCATATATTCTACTAGTGTCTGGAATTCTATTGGAGGGATGCGACACCATTCTTTCATGAGAAATTCCATAATTTGGTGTTTTGTTGATGGTGGTGGATAACGCTGTCTCAGGCGCCTCTCCAGAATCTCCCATACGGGTTGAGATCTGTTTACAGACTGCCACGGCATATGGCTTACATTCCTTTCAGTGATGCATAGAAGCATATTACATTTCTTTAAAAAATAAATCTGCACCCGCGGAAAGGCAATTAGCATAATAAACGAATCCCGTCAATCCGTCAGTTTAAGTTAGAGAAGTTTTTTTGGCTTTTGATGCATCTCAATCCACCGCATCCGCCGATGTCGCACTTCTGCTTCTGTGGTGAAAGGTCTTTGTCAGACAATGAGACAAAATCGTATGAAGTGTCTGAAAACAATAAAAAATTAGGTTTTGCTCTGCGACCCCCACAAGCGTCTTGGGACTCATCTTCTGTCTGTAGCGTCCAAACAGCTTGCGCTACACACTAATATGACCCCTCTGTGGAAAGGCCTCTGTACACGCCTATGTAAATATTCCAATCAAAATCAGCCGTTTCCAGCTACAATAGTCATTTACAACATTAACAATGTCTACACTCTATTTCAGATCAATTTGATTTTGTTTTAATGGACAGAAAATGTGCCTTTCTTTCAAAAACAAGGACATTTCTAAGTGACCCCAAACTTTTGAACGGTAGTGTATATACATACATACAGTCTAGGCCTCTACCGATGTAGGGTCTTAATTTGACCCAGATTGCTACAGCAGGAAAATAATCCTGCAGCAACAGGACATTTGAAATATTATGTGGATTATAATGAATGGTCATTTTGGTAGGGTTTGATACATTTATTATAAGGAAAAATCAAGTGTGAAATCTGAAAGTAAAAATGACAAACTTCAGAAGCCTTTTTCAACATCAAATACACTACAAGTTTAACATTTCCTGAATTGCAGGAAAGTTATCTTGCAACTGGGTGCTCAAAATTACTATCCTAGATCTGGACTGTACTGTCTATAAAAACCTCACCCTCTGTAGAGTAGAGAGAGATGGAGGTCATTCATTAGACAAATGCAGAATCTAAATGAATGTTCAGGCCCTGGGAGACAGGTTTGTAGTCCAGAGCCCTTCTAGGAGGTGTGGATAATGAGAACCACATTGCAGGTTCACTCAGAATGTTTACATTGTATACAAGGTGTACTGTAAACCGTGAAACCGACATATTGCATGCCCATCTCACAGACATTGTCATTGTATACTGATTGCAATCAATTGCCTTCATCTGCGATTGGTTGAAGTCGGGCCAGGGTACAAAAACTTTCCTAAAGGGTTCTTCGGCTGTCCCCATAGGATAACTTTTTTTGGTTCCATGTAGAACTCTCTGTGTAAAGATCTCTACATGGAACTGAAAAGGGTTCTACCTGGAACCAAAAAGGGTTCTTCAAAGGGTTCTCCTATGGGGACAGCCGAACAACCCTTTTAGGTTCTGAATAGCACCTATTTTTCTAAGAGTGCCAAAAAAGATTGGAAAATAACAGCTTTTAAAAACACTTACTGGAGCTTCTTTTACTTAGAGGAAAATCATTCATTTAAGGTCGGCTGTCTTTAAAAGTACACTTAACAAAACTATTTTGGAGTAAAGTGCATCTTCTTTTCACCAGAACTCTGGTTTTAGCCAGCTAAGCAAAACCCTTAAGCGATACACACTTTTTAAAGTCTCTATCCCCCTTGGAGTGCCATGTTTGTTAATTGGTGCTCTTGCTCCATAAGCAAGGAGGAGGACTCACATGCAAAATGGAGCTAGAAAACTAAAATGGTGGTCTGTCTTAGAGGGTGATGGGACAGGCTCAGGAAAGATTAACTCCCAGGAGGCAAAGAGAGAGAGAGAGAGGCAGAGAAAGAGAGTGAATCTGCTCTCTGCTTTCCTTTTTTGCTCTGTCAATCATGGACCCGGAGAAAATCCATCCTGCCCTCCATAAAAACTAAACTGGGCTGTCTAAAAGAAGCTGAGAATAGTCTCAGCTATGAACTCTATGCTCTATGCTATGAATTCGACTGACGATTCATTAACACACACACGTACGCACACACACACACCAAAAGTCCCAACAACCACTCAGAAACGGCGCTGCCTGCAAAAAAGTAAGTGCTCTTACACTGCAGTGTTAAATACGCTGTGGCTAAACTAGCACTCATGCTAAGTGTTAAACAGTGAGTGCTAACAGAGCTCAACATTAGCGTGGTGTGATGGATGAGGAGGCCCTCCCCTCCCCCAGCTGTCATGTTGAACCTTTAACAACTGAGTTCAATGATGCCAGTCAGGAGATTTGTGTTTCTCTGTTTGTTTGCCTCCCTCTCGTTCTCATTCCAAAACCAATACACGATGCTCTCTCCTCTTAACGACACTCTCGCTCTCTCTCTCCTCCTGCCTTACGAGACAGATGGAGATCATTAGTCTTTTCATTTTTATTTTCTCTCCCTCTCTCTTTCTTTTTCTCAGTATCTCTCTCACACTCTCAGTAAATCTCTCTCTCTAGGACTTCATATTTGTGTCTGTCCTCTTCCTTCTCTCTCCATCTCTCTCAATCACTCGCTCTTCACACACTTACTCATCTCCATCTAAATCTACACAGATTTATAGGTAATGTTTAACATGTCAACTCTAACAAGCACTCTGTCACCAATGTCACAGTGGCTTAGTCAAGTCATGCCACACACTTCTCAGGATGGGATGGACTGATGAGGACCCATTATATTGACATACACAGATGATTCTATATTGAACTTCACTGTTGAAAAATGAATATAAGTGAGTGAGTTTTAAGTACATTTAGTCCCGCGTATTTTGCACAGCCACAGACAATAGCATCATGGCCCAAGTCTACGAACTGATATAACAGTTGTTTGTACTATGTAACAATGTCTACCCATATGCTCTACTTACATTTTTACAATAATCATTGTGAAGTAAACAATTTGAGCGCCACTTGATATAAATTGGAACGGTATGTAGTCCACCCTGCAGTATTTTGTGTTTTGCAGTGTAGCACAGTGTAGCGGTAGCGTAGCACAGTGTAGCAGTAGCATAGCACAGTGTAGCAGTAGCGTAGCACAATGTAGAAGTAGCGTAGCACAGTGTAGCAGTAGCGTAGCACAGTATAGCAGTAGTGTAGCAGTAGTGTAGCACAGTGTAGAAGTAGCGTAGCACAGTGTAGCACAGTGTAGAAGTAGTGTAGCACAGTGTAGCAGTAGCGTAGCACAGTATAGCAGTAGTGTAGCAGTAGTGTAGCACAGTGTAGAAGTAATGTAGCACAGTGTATAAGTAGCGTAGCACAGTGTAGCAGTAGCGTAGCACAGTGTAGCAGTAGTGTAGCACAGTGTAGAAGTAGCATAGCACAGTGTAGAAGTAGCGTAGCACAGTGTAGCAGTAGCGTAGCAGAGTGTAGCAGTAGTGTAGCACAGTGTAGCAGTAGTGTAGCACAGTGGTGCTTTAGAGGTGTTAACAGATCTCCCTCTGTCTCCCAGCACCTGGTGCCCTCTGGGCTGTCTCCATCACTTCCTCCACTATTTCCTGTTCGGCCCTGTCTCCTTATCTCTCATTATGACATCTCAGAGGGAGGGCTCGGTATGCTCTGGCCGCGTGCCCATCACTAAGGCCTCACTCCTAAAGACTGGAAGGTCTTTCTGTCTCTCTTCACAATATTGTTCTACCTTTTTTATTTTATTCCCTCTGGTTAACAATTGCACGCACGCACACACACACACACACACACACACACACACACACACACACACACACACACACACACACACACACACACACACACACACACACACACACACACACACACACACACACCACCTCCGCACACACCCCACCTCCGCACACACCCCTCCCTGAATGTGTTATGACACAGTCCTCCACCTTATATCTTTCTTCCATTGAATGGTGAGATAATACAACTAAAGGTGACCATCAGTGAGCTGATCAAGTGACCTTCCTCAGGGTGAGCTGGGTTAAATGGGTGCAGGACTCGCCTCTGTTTCTCTGCCTTTAAAAGCCTGTCATGTTCCCTGTGGGATATCTGACCCACCCTGACCACAAATCAAGCAGCAATTACAACCTTACACACCTCGTTCTACACAGTTGACCACAGCCCCCTCTGGACCGCTACTGGAGCCGGGTGGTAGGACAGTTAAAGACTATTCTACTGTTACTGTCTAGGAAGACACTATTCTACTACTACTGTCTAGAAAGAGACCATTCTACTGTTACTGTCTAGGAAGACACTATTCTACTGTTACTGTCTAGGAAGACACTATTCTACTATTACTGTCTAGAAAGATACTATTCTACTGTTACTGTCTAGAAAGATACTATTCTACTGTTACTGTCTAGAAAGATACTATTCTACTATTACTGTCTAGAAAGATACTATTCTACTGTTACTGTCTAGAAAGATACTATTCTACTATTACTGTCTAGAAAGATACTATTCTACTGTTACTGTCTAGAAAGAGACCATTCTACTACTACTGTCTAGAAAGAGACCATTCTACTGTTACTGTCTAGGAAGACACTATTCTACTGTTACTGTCTAGAAAGACACTATTCTACTGTTACTGTCTAGAAAGATACTATTCTACTATTACTGTCTAGAAAGATACTATTCTACTGTTACTGTCTAGAAAGATACTATTCTACTGTTACTGTCTAGAAAGACACTATTCTACTGTTACTGTCTAGAAAGAGACCATTCTACTGTTACTGTCTAGGAAGACACTATTCTACTGTTACTGTCTAGAAAGACACTATTCTACTGTTACTGTCTAGAAAGATACTATTCTACTATTACTGTCTAGAAAGATACTATTCTACTGTTACTGTCTAGAAAGATACTATTCTACTGTTACTGTCTAGAAAGATACTATTCTACTGTTACTGTCTAGAAAGACACTATTCTACTGTTACTGTCTAGAAAGATACTATTCTACTGTTACTGTCTAGAAAGACACTATTCTACTGTTACTGTCTAGAAAGATACTATTCTACTGTTACTGTCTAGAAAGAGACTCTTCTACTGTTACTGTCTAGAAAGATACTATTCTACTATTACTGTCTAGAAAGATATTATTCTACTATTACTGTCTAGAAAGAGACTCTTCTACTGTTACTGTCTAGAAAGATACCATTCTACTGTTACTGTCTAGAAAGATACTATTCTACTATTACTGTCTAGAAAGAGACTCTTCTACTGTTACTGTCTAGAAAGATACTATTCTACTACTACTGTCTAGAAAGAGACCATTCTACTGTTACTGTCTAGAAAGAGACCATTCTACTGTTAATGTCTAGGAAGACACTATTCTACTGTTACTGTCTAGAAAGATACTATTCTACTATTACTGTCTAGAAAGAGACTCTTCTACTGTTACTGTCTAGAAAGATACTATTCTACTGTTACTGTCTAGAAAGATACTATTCTACTATTACTGTCTAGAAAGATACTATTCTACTATTACTGTCTAGAAAGATACTATTCTACTATTACTGTCTAGAAAGAGACTCTTCTACTGTTACTGTCTAGAAAGATACTATTCTACTGTTACTGTCTAGAAATATACTATTCTACTATTACTGTCTAGAAAGATACTATTCTACTATTACTGTCTAGAAAGAGACTCTTCTACTGTTACTGTCTAGAAAGATACCATTCTACTGTTACTGTCTAGAAAGATACTATTCTACTATTACTGTCTAGAAAGAGACTCTTCTACTGTTACTGTCTAGAAAGAGACTATTCTACACTATTCTGGCTGTTAAACTAGGTAGCGGTGGAGGCAGCGGTGGGTTTGGTCCAGGCTGGCTGTTATACTAGGTAGAGGTGGAGGCAGCAGTGGGTTTGGTCCAGGCTGGCTGTTATACTAGGTAGCGGTGGAGGCAGCAGTGGGTTTGGTCCAGGCTGGCTGTTATACTCGGTAGCGGCCGAGGCAGCGGTGTGTTTGGTCCAGGCTGGCTGTTATACTCGGTAGCGGCCGAGGCAGCGGTGGGTTTGGTCCAGGCTGGCTGTTATACTAGGTAGTGGTGGAGGCAGCAGTGGGTTTGGTCCAGGCTGGCTGTTAAACTAGGTAGTGGTGGAGGCAGCAGTGGGTTTGGTCCAGGCTGGCTGTTAAACTAGGTAGCGGTGGAGGCAGCGGTGTGTTTGGTCCAGGCTGGCTGTTATACTAGGTAGTGGTGGAGGCAGCAGTGGGTTTGGTCCAGGCTGGCTGTTAAACTAGGTAGCGGTGGAGGCAGCAGTGGGTTTGGTCCAGGCTGGCTGTTATACTAGGTAGCGGTGGAGGCAGCGGTGGGTTTGGTCCAGGCTGGCTGTTATACTAGGTAGCGGTGGAGGCAGCAGTGGGTTTGGTCCAGGCTGGCTGTTACACTAGGTAGCGGTGGAGGCAGCGGTGGGTTTGGTCCAGGCTGGCTGTTAAACTAGGTAGTGGTGGAGGCAGCAGTGGGTTTGGTCCAGGCTGGCTGTTATACTAGGTAGCGGTGGAGGCAGCAGTGGGTTTGGTCCAGGCTGGCTGTTATACTAGGTAGTGGCCGAGGCAGCGGTGGGTTTGGTCCAGGCTGGCTGTTAAACTCGGTAGCGGTGGAGGCAGCAGTGGGTTTGGTCCAGGCTGGCTGTTATACTAGGTAGCGGTGGAGGCAGCAGTGGGTTTGGTCCAGGCTGGCTGTTATACTCGGTAGCGGCCGAGGCAACGGTGGGTTTGGTCCAGGCTGGCTGTTATACTAGGTAGCGGTGGAGGCAGCAGTGGGTTTGGTCCAGGCTGGCTGTTATACTCGGTAGCGGCCGAGGCAACGGTGGGTTTGGTCCAGGCTGGCTGTTACACTAGGTAGCGGTGGAGGCAGCGGTGGGTTTGGTCCAGGCTGGCTGTTAAACTAGGTAGTGGTGGAGGCAGCAGTGGGTTTGGTCCAGGCTGGCTGTTATACTAGGTAGCGGTGGAGGCAGCGGTGGGTTTGGTCCAGGCTGGTTGTTATACTAGGTAGCGGTGGAGGCAGCAGTGGGTTTGGTCCAGGCTGGTTGTTATACTCGGTAGCGGCCGAGGCAGCGGTGGGTTTGGTCCAGGCTGGCTGTTATACTAGGTAGCGGTGGAGGCAGCAGTGGGTTTGGTCCAGGCTGGCTGTTATACTAGGTAGCGGTGGAGGCAGCAGTGGGTTTGGTCCAGGCTGGCTGTTATACTAGGTAGCGGTGGAGGCAGCAGTGGGTTTGGTCCAGGCTGGCTGTTATACTAGGTAGCGGTGGAGGCAGCAGTGGGTTTGGTCCAGGCTGGCTGTTATACTAGGTAGCGGTGGAGGCAGCAGTGGGTTTGGTCCAGGCTGGCTGTTATACTAGGTAGCGGTGGAGGCAGCAGTGGGTTTGGTCCAGGCTGGCTGTTATACTCGGTAGCGGCCGAGGCAACGGTGGGTTTGGTCCAGGCTGGCTGTTATACTAGGTAGCGGTGGAGGCAGCAGTGGGTTTGGTCCAGGCTGGCTGTTATACTCGGTAGCGGCCGAGGCAACGGTGGGTTTGGTCCAGGCTGGCTGGCTGTTACACTAGGTAGCGGTGGAGGCAGCGGTGGGTTTGGTCCAGGCTGGCTGTTAAACTAGGTAGTGGTGGAGGCAGCAGTGGGTTTGGTCCAGGCTGGCTGTTATACTAGGTAGCGGTGGAGGCAGCGGTGGGTTTGGTCCAGGCTGGTTGTTATACTAGGTAGCGGTGGAGGCAGCAGTGGGTTTGGTCCAGGCTGGTTGTTATACTCGGTAGCGGCCGAGGCAGCGGTGGGTTTGGTCCAGGCTGGCTGTTATACTAGGTAGCGGTGGAGGCAGCAGTGGGTTTGGTCCAGGCTGGCTGTTATACTAGGTAGCGGTGGAGGCAGCAGTGGGTTTGGTCCAGGCTGGCTGTTATACTAGGTAGCGGTGGAGGCAGCAGTGGGTTTGGTCCAGGCTGGCTGTTATACTAGGTAGCGGTGGAGGCAGCAGTGGGTTTGGTCCAGGCTGGCTGTTATACTAGGTAGCGGTGGAGGCAGCAGTGGGTTTGGTCCAGGCTGGCTGTTATACTAGGTAGTGGCCGAGGCAGCGGTGGGTTTGGTCCAGGCTGGCTGTTATACTCGGTAGCGGTGGAGGCAGCAGTGGGTTTGGTCCAGGCTGGCTGTTATACTAGGTAGCGGTGGAGGCAGCAGTGGGTTTGGTCCAGGCTGGCTGTTATACTCGGTAGCGGCCGAGGCAACGGTGGGTTTGGTCAAGGCTGGCTGTTATACTAGGTAGCGGTGGAGGCAGCGGTGGGTTTGGTCCAGGCTGGCTGTTAAACTAGGTAGTGGTGGAGGCAGCAGTGGGTTTGGTCCAGGCTGGCTGTTATACTAGGTAGCGGTGGAGGCAGCGGTGGGTTTGGTCCAGGCTGGTTGTTATACTAGGTAGCGGTGGAGGCAGCAGTGGGTTTGGTCCAGGCTGGTTGTTATACTCGGTAGCGGCCGAGGCAGCGGTGGGTTTGGTCCAGGCTGGCTGTTATACTAGGTAGCGGTGGAGGCAGCAGTGGGTTTGGTCCAGGCTGGCTGTTATACTAGGTAGCGGTGGAGGCAGCAGTGGGTTTGGTCCAGGCTGGCTGTTATACTAGGTAGCGGTGGAGGCAGCAGTGGGTTTGGTCCAGGCTGGCTGTTATACTAGGTAGCGGTGGAGGCAGCAGTGGGTTTGGTCCAGGCTGGCTGTTATACTAGGTAGCGGTGGAGGCAGCAGTGGGTTTGGTCCAGGCTGGCTGTTATACTAGGTAGTGGCCGAGGCAGCGGTGGGTTTGGTCCAGGCTGGCTGTTATACTCGGTAGCGGTGGAGGCAGCAGTGGGTTTGGTCCAGGCTGGCTGTTATACTAGGTAGCGGTGGAGGCAGCAGTGGGTTTGGTCCAGGCTGGCTGTTATACTCGGTAGCGGCCGAGGCAACGGTGGGTTTGGTCCAGGCTGGCTGTTATACTAGGTAGCGGTGGAGGCAGCAGTGGGTTTGGTCCAGGCTGGCTGTTATACTCGGTAGCGGCCGAGGCAACGGTGGGTTTGGTCCAGGCTGGCTGTTATACTAGGTAGCGGTGGAGGCAGCAGTGGGTTTGGTCCAGGCTGGCTGTTATACTCGGTAGCGGCCGAGGCAGCGGTGGGTTTGGTCCAGCCTGGCTGTTATACTAGGTAGCGGTGGAGGCAGCAGTGGGTTTGGTCCAGGCTGGCTGTTATACTAGGTAGCGGTGGAGGCAGCAGTGGGTTTGGTCCAGGCTGGCTGTTATACTAGGTAGCGGTGGAGGCAGCAGTGGGTTTGGTCCAGGCTGGCTGTTTTACTAGGTAGCGGCCGAGGTAGCAGTGGGTTTGGTCCAGGCTGGCTGTTATACTAGGTAGCGGTGGATGAAGTAGTGTGTGTGGTGTATTATAAATACATTTCACATGTGAAGTGTTACAAAAACCTATTTTCATGTGATTTTCCACATGTGGAATCCTGTGGATCAACATGTGATAACATTAAACTACACTGTTAGCCATTGCTGTTTATATTGTGGGAACTTTTAGTCATTTTACAGTACATTTCTACAGTAATAGGATACTCTACTAGTGTTTTGCTATATATTTGCTGTCAATCGCAATACACTTGGGTAGGCTACTTTTGGGCCCATCTTACAAATTAACTTGGCATGCTTCACTTGCAATTTCACGTTTGGATGAAAAGCATACCCAAATTCAACTGCCAGCTACTCATCCCCAGAAGATAAGATATGCATATTATTAGTATATTTGGATAGAAAACACAGTTTCTAAAACTGTTTGAATCATGTCTGTGAGTATAACAGAACTTATTTAGCAGGCGAAACCCCGAGGACAAACCATTCAGATGTTATTTTTAAGGTCACTCTCTTTTCAATGGGTTTCCATTGGGAATCCAGATTTCTAATTGACCTTCTTGCAGTTCCTACCGCTTCCACTGGATGTCAACAGTCTTTAGAAATTGGTTGAGTTTTTTTTCTTTGTGTAATGAAGAAGTACGGCCATCCAGAACGAGGGTAACTTGAAGTGTACTGTTAGAGGCGTGTGACCAGAAATCTAGCTACAGTTTGTTTAATCCTGTATTGAACACAGATCATCCCGTCTTCAATTTTATCGATTATTTACGTAAAAAAATACCTTAAGTTGTGTTACAAAAGTAGTTTGAAATGTTTTGGCAAAGTTTACAGGTAACTTTTGAGATATTTTGTAGTCACGTTGCACAAGTTGGAACCGGTGTTTTTCTGGATCAAACGCGCCAAATAAATGGACATTTTGGATATATATCGACGGAATTAATCGAACAAAATGACCATTTGTGATGTTTATGGGACATATTGGAGTGCCAACAACAGAAGCTCGTCAAAGGTAAGGCATGAATTATATTTTTATTTCTGCGTTTTGTGTCGGGCCTGCAGGGTTGAAATATGCTTCTCTCTCTTTGTTTACTATGGTGCTATCCTCAGATAATAGCATCGTTTGCTTTCGCCGAAAAGCCAATTTGAAATCTGACATGTTGGCTGGATTCACAAGTGTAGCTTTAATTTGGTGTATTGCATGTGTGATTTCATGAAAGTTTGATTTTTATAGTAATTTATTTGAATTTGGCGCTCTGCATTTTTACTGGCTTTTGGCCAAGTGGGACGTTAGCGTCCCACATATCCCAGAGAAGTTAAGGGAAACTCAAAATTCTAGTCACAGTACAAGATTGTATAGTAATTAAAATCAGAATACAGCAATATCTTGTAATTTCTACTGCAACTTTAGGCAAAGTGCAAAGTGTATTCTTGGCAATAGATACTGTATATTGCCAATTTCCAGTTCACCCACAGACCTGGTGGTGCAGCAGGTACTTCAGGTAGCCAGCAACCAAGAAGTTGTGAGTTCAAATCTCAAGGGAGGTTGATTCCCAAGTAATCAGCATCATACTGTCCATTAACAGTATCATACTCATGGTACAGTAACACATGATGAACATTTACTTCACATGAGATCAGGTTTTCACGTGTAGTTTTATGTCATCACATGTTGCTTCACATGTTGTCACATGTTGCTTCACATTTTGTCACGTGATCACATGAGATCACACGAGATCACATTTGTTTACGTGAAATTCCTATGTTTCTTCCGTAAGGGCGGTGGTTTGGGACATCCGCGTCATAAAGTAAGGTTGGGTGCAACATGAATTACTAATCATGAAGTTGTGGTACATGACGGCGGCGGCACAGGGACTCTTTGATGCAGGTGAATCACATCCTAAACGTAATTATTAGAGGGAGAGGGGGGAGGAAATGGAGAGGAAAGGGGGAGGAGAGGGGAGAGAGAAATTTGTTCCGCGCGTTAGCCGGCATGCTTGGCCGCACCGGAACAGAAGGGTGGCATAATGAATTTTGGCGTGCGTCGCCGTTAATGAAATAAAGAACCCAGCCCAAACCGAGGTGTGCGTGTGTCTGTCTGTCTGTGTGTCTTGGTGTTAGGGTACTTATGGCATCCTAAGTAGGGACTAAAGCAGGAAAAGAAGCGAGCAGCCACACTGTTCCCAGGCCCTGTGAGATGTAGAAATGGATTGTAAAGGTGTTTAATGAACACAGGATATTAATGTGTGTTTCTTCCTTCACAGCCATGACATTGGAGAGGATCTTGGGAGAACAGTGGGAGAAGGAACAAAAGATACTCGCATGCAAATGAATTAGAAAAAAGGGAAGAAATTAGTTGATGAGATATCCCACCTGAGTGTGTCCGTGTGTTCGGCCACTAAACGGGAACGAGTGTCCTATAGATGCACTACTACCATCAAACAAAGTTCTGAACTTCAGCAGAACTTCAGAGAGACAGTCTCCCAACTAACATACTCTCCCCAGAAACAACAGTTTCAGTCGTCGACCTGCCAATCATCCTTCAAGTTCTCTGAATGGTTGATTTTTGCATGGCAATTGAACGTGACAAAATTAATTGAGAAAAAATTCAACAAGAAATCCAAGCCTCGACTCTGCCCAAACCAACCTTTCCTTATCCTCCCAAAACACGACATCTATATTAGATCGGTTATACAGATGTAGGATCTTATTTTGAGCCAGTTTGCTACAGCAGGAAAAGGATCCTGCACCAACAAGAAATGTGAATTATTATGTGGATTATAATTAATGGACATTTTTGGTCTGGTTAGATACATTTTTCATTAGGGTAAATCAAGTCTGACATTTTAAAGTGGAAATGTCAAACTTTAAAAGCCTTTTTAAAACTTGAATACACGTCACGTTTGCATTAACTCTGGAAATTCCTTTGGTCTCTACTGAGTTAGCTAAATCAGCTTTTAGTTTTCTTGCACCTTATTTGTGGAACAGTCTTCAAAATGCTCTTAAATGTGATGTTTTGGTGCCTTTAGGACAATTCAGAAAGCTGATTGAGGACCTTATTACTGATGAATGTGTATTTTTTTTAATGACCGTGTATTTCTTTCTGCTTGCATTTTGTATTTATATTTATGTGTGTATTTTCCGTTAAAGAAACCTTGGTCTCAGTATGACTCCCTGATAAAAAGGTTAAGTAAATAAATACTGTTTCCTGCTTTGCAACAGAAGAGCAACAAAAGAGTGATCAAATTAAGATCCTACATCTGTATTTCATGACAGGCCTAGTTTTCATTATAGACATATAATTGCTAGAGAGGACAAAGTAAAGTACCAGGCTGTGAGATCAACAGAAACATTCTTCCAGTAAAGTATAGAGATATAGGATCTTAATTTGATCACCCGGTTGCAGGAGAACTTTAAAATTGAAGGACATTTAAAACGTGTAGTGTATTTGAGGTTTAAGAAGGCTTCTGAAGTGTCACGTTCTGACCATAGTTCTTTTGTGTTTTCTTTGTTTTAGTGTTGGTCAGGACGTGAGCTGAGTGGGCATTCTATGTTGTGTGTCTAGTTTTCCCGTTTCTATGTTTGGCCTGATATGGTTCTCAATCAGAGGCAGGTGTTAGTCATTGTCTCTGATTGGGAACCGTATTTAGGTAGCCTGTTTTGTGTTGGGTTTTGTGGGTGGTTGTCTTCATGTCTTCGTGTGTCTGCACCAGACAGAACTGTTTCGGTTTTTTCACATTTTGTTGTTTTGTATTTTTGTAGTGTTCACGTTTATTGGCTTTAATTAAACATGATGAACACTAACCACGCTGCGCTTTGGTCCGATCCTTCGTCCACAGAAGAAAGCCGTTACAGAACCACCCACCAAAAAAGGACCAAGCAGCGTGGTAACAGGCAGCGGCAGCAGGAGCAGCGCAAGAAGAAGGAATGGACATGGGAGGACGAGTTGGACGGCAAAGGACCCTGGGCAGAGGAATATCGCCGCCCCAAAGCAGAGCTGGAGGCAGCAAAAGCAGAGAGGCGGCATTATGAGGAGCTAGCACGGCAGAGCGGCTGGAAGCCCGAGAGGCAGCCCCAAAAATGTATTGGGGGTGGGCACACGGGGAGTGTAGCTGGGTCAAGTAGGAGACTTGAGCCAGCTCCCCGTGCTTACCGTAAGGAGCAGAGGATGGAATCAGAGCAGTCGGCGAAATTGCGGTTTGAGTCGGAGAATGTTGAGGAGTTATTGGACATTTGGGGGAGAGTGAATGGAGGGGAGATTATGAGACATTCGAGGAGTTGTTGATAAAATTGGAGGAGAGTGAAGAGAGAGAGCTGTTGATTTGGCGTAGTATGCACGGCATTCGCCCTAAGGAGCATGATAGCTGTGTGATGCCACATGTGTCAGTTCCTAGTGCTCATCCTGAAGCATGTGTTGAAGTTCCGGAGCAATTGATACCGGCTATACACACCAGGTCTCCAGAGTACCTTCACAACCCGGGGTGTTCTGTTCCTGCTCCCCGCACCCGCCCAGAGGTGCGTGTTCCCAGTCCGGTACCACCAGTTCCGGCACCACGCACCAGGCCTACTGTGTGCCTCCAGAGTCCAGTGTGCCCTGTTCCTGCTCCTCGCACTCGCCCTGAGGTGCGTGTTCCCAGCCCAGTACCACCAGTGCCAACACCACGCACCAGGCTTCCTGTGCGTCTCCTGAGTCCAGTATGCCCTGTTCCTCCTCCCCGCACTCGCCCAGTGGTGCGTGTCCCCAGTCCGGTACCACCAGTTCCGGCACCACGCACCAAGCCTCCTGTGCGTCTCCAGAGCCCTGTACGCCCTGTTCCTGCTCCCCGCACTCGCCCAGTGGTGCGTGTTCCCAGCCTGGTACCACCAGTTCCGGCACCACGCACCAGGCCTACTGTGCGCCTCAGCAGGCCGAAGTCTGCCGTCTGCCCAGCGCCATCTGAGCTGCCCGTCTGCCCAGCGCCATCTGAGCTGCCCGTCTGCCCAGCGCCATCTGAGCCGCCCGTCTGTCCAGAGCCTCCAGAGCCGCCCGTCTGTCCTGAGCCGCCAGAGCCGCCCGCCAGTCAGGAGCCGCCAGAGCCGCCCGCCAGTCAGGAGCCGCCAGAGCCGCCCGCCAGTCAGGAGCCGCCAGAGCCGCCCGCCAGTCAGGAGCCGCCAGAGCCGCCCGCCAGTCAGGAGCTGCATGAGCCGCCCTTCAGTCCGGAGCTGCCCTTCAGTCCGGAGCTGCCCTTCAGTCCGGAGCTACACTTCAGTCCGGAGCTGCCCTTCAGTCCGGAGCTGCCCTACAGTCCGGAGCTACCCCTCAGTCATGAGCTACCCCTCAGTCATGAGCTACCCCTCAGTCATGAGCTACCCCTCAGTCATGAGCTGACCCTCAGTCATGAGCTACCCCTCAGTCATGAGCTGCCCCTCAGTCCTGAGCTGCCCCTCAGTCATGAGCTACCCCTCAGTCATGAGCTACCCCTCAGTCCTGAGCTGCCCCTCAGTCCGGAGGAGTTTCCTCAGTCCAGAGGCGCCCCTCAGTCCAGAGGCGCTCCTCAGTCCGGGGGGGACCTTTTATTAGGGTCCCCAGGCGAGGGTCGCCGCTCAAAGGACGTCAGTGAAGCGGATAAAGACTATGGTGGAGTGGGGTCCACGTCCAGCGCCAGAGCCGCCACCACGGACAGATGCCCACCCAGACCCTCCCCTATAGTTTCAGGTTTTGCGTCCGGAGTCCGCACCTTGGGTGGGGGGTGGGTACTGTCACGTTCTGACCATAGTTCTTTTGTGTTTTTTTTGTTTTAGTGTTGGTCAGGACGTGAGCTGAGTGGGCATTCTATGTTGTGTGTCTAGTTTTCCCGTTTCTATGTTTGGCCTGATATGGTTCTCAATCAGAGGCAGGTGTTAGTCATTGTCTCTGAATGGGAACCTTATTTAGGTAGCCTGTTTTGTGTTGGGTTTTGTGGGTGGTTGTCTTCATGTCTTCGTGTGTCTGCACCAGACAGAACTGTTTCGTTTTTTTCACATTTTGTTGTTTTGTATTTTTGAAGTGTTCACGTTTATTGGCTTTAATTAAACATGATGAACACTAACCACGCTGCGCTTTGGTCCGATCCTTCGTCCACAGAATAAAGCCGTTACATGAAGTTTGTAATTTCCAATTTCAGACTTGATTTTCCCTTACGAAAAATGTATCAACCCATATAAAAATGGACATGAATTATAATCCACATAATACTTAGCATTTCCTGATGCTGTAGGATTATTTTCCTGCTGTAGCAAACATTCTGAAATTAAGATCCTACATCTGTAGCAAAAATGTCAGGCTGTGACATCAGGTGTGAGAGTGCTGCGTATCTAAGTGACGTGTTGTTCTCAGTGGGGCACGGTGCCGATGGAGTCTCTGAAGTGATTTCCCACAATCCTCGGAAGACACTTTAGCGCCGTCTCTTCCCTCCTCTCCACACGGGCGTCTAATTGCCTGTTAATTTGGTGCTAATTAGATAATGCGTCATCCTGTTGTGCCTCCCAGATGCCGCCACGTGTTGAAATGGGAGCGATTGCACTAGCAAAGCACTCTGGGATATACCCGGCCCAGAGGTGATTCAGCCGGCATCTGCTTCCTGCTATTGTAGTCACCAACGACAAAAACAAACTTCTCACTGTGAAATAGCACCTACTTAAACATTTCAAGTAGTGGAAATAGAGTGTTAGATCCATAAAAAAACTGAATTTATTGTCATTCTTCAAACTACGACTCTAAAAGACAAACTGCTTTTCAACCCATTTAACTGCCTGGAAAATGAAGTATTACAACTATAAACTTAACAGAAAACCTTAGAGGACTGCAAACTTGAACCAAATTTGCTCAGCAAACTCTACAACCCCGTGCTCCGTAGGCCTTCAAATTAATTACTCAACAAATATTACCCTCTGCAAGTAAGAGTCCTTGAATTAAACATTTAACAAGCATTTCCCAGAGAAAATGAAGGCCCTGAATTAAAGATTCAACAGATATTTTCCTGTAAAAATGCAGAATAATGAAGTGGAGCTCTAAAACAATGGAGGAGGAACCAACGGCGCTGCTGCTGTATACTGTACTCTACTGTGTGTGTGTGTGTGTGTTTACTGTAATCCCCCGCTTTTCTGTTTGTTACGAACCATTAATATAACATCAGTATGAAAATACATCACTATCTTTAGTTTATTAAAGCCACAGAGCCTCAAGGGATGGATATCAGAGTAGGGGAATATGTGTGTGCATGTGTGTCTGTGTGTGCGTGTGTGCGTGTGTGTGTGCGTGCGTGTGTTAGTGATGCGTGGGTTAACTCATAACCCGCAGTCCCATTGGTTATATCCGTGGGGTGGGAAAGATTTGGTGAAGTGGTAAAAGAAGGATGATAGCAGTGCCGGCTATGTTATGTGTGATGATTGTGAGGCATTATACAAATTCGACAATCACAAGAAGGGGACTTTAAAATGGTACGTCGAGGGAACTGTACTGTTCAGATGGGTTAAATGGAATAGTAACCTAACTGAAATCTGGACACTGACTGTATGTTCATAACCTCTCACATAGCTCAATATAATATTAACTCCTTTATTGCAGTTAAATGATACAGCAAATGTACATTTTGACCTGAGAACACGAGAGGAGAAATGTGATTTATTTCTTTCAGCTTTTTTAGATAATAAATCTGAGGTTAGACGGTCCGTCTGTAAAGGTGCTATCTTTATCAGCATCATAAAAGCTGATAGTATTTCAACCACATAAAATATGCATTCAAACCTAACTGAAATCGTATCAAAAACATGTTGGGTCATTTTAACTGCTTTTCATTTCCTTAAACCGGTTAAACCGATGTCATTTGGACATTTTGCACAGAAAATCTTCCCCATTTATTTATTTTTGTTATTACATTTTTTCCCCGGTCCCTAAACTTTGTGGCTGTGCGATTGAAACGGATATGAAAGAGAACAAACTTTCTCCATGTCAACTAGATTGATGCATTCAATCTATCGATTTATGACATTACTCTGGTGAGTAAGGGTTTATTTAGTCCAGGCAACAAGTAGTAACAAAAGGGAAGCTGCATGTATCTAATTATAGCAAAGTTGACTAACAAATAGCCTACCAAAATGATGCACATTAAAAGCAGAACCATCGATCTATCTAAAAAGGCCTGGCAAAATAGTTTTCTGCCATCTCTGACTGTACAGCACATTTTCTATATTAGTGGGGTTAGGGTCGGGTGTGGACCTCAGAGGTTCACTTTAGTACATACAGTCGGGTGGTTGCGGATGGGTTATGGGCAATTGCGGTTGAGTGCAGGTGAACAAACAGCTGACCTGTGCATCACTAGTGTGTGTGTGTGTGTGTGTGTCTTTGTGTGTGCGTGTGTGTGTGTGTGTGTGTGAGTGTGTGTCTGTCAGCACGTGCACAAGTGTGGCTATAGGTTTGCCTCTTATGGAGCCCTCTGTGCTCTCTGTGGAACCAAGCTCATCTGGTTCCCTGCAGATGACACGTCACTGAACACACTACAGAACGTATGGAGAGAGAGAGAGAGAGGGTATACATGTATACGTGTGTGTGTGTGTGAGTGAGAGAGAGAGAGAGACAGTGTGTGTGTGCATATGTATGAGTGTATGCACATGTACAGTAGAACATATAAATGCGGTGCATGAGTGCAGTTGAGCTAACACTAGTCACCACCCTCTCATCTGCTTGGCCCCTCTTAAAGTTCCTATTCTACACTAATTGTACCAAACTTTCCAATGGCACAATGCTCACAATGCTGCCATACTAGGGGGAGTGGGGAGGTCAACTGGAATCCGTCAGTAGTGACAGAGTTAATTGGCATACAGCCAATCAGTGCACTGTATACTGAAGCAGAACCCAGGGTATGACTGTGTCCCTTCAGCCATCTACAATGGCTCTCCACCAGGGTCCCTCTCGTATGTGCTTTGCCTAAACCTGGTGTATATTCCTACACACTTTCATGAGTTAGTTTATATTCAATGCTTTTGCTGGGACATCAACATTGCTCATGTGACTGGGTTGGTATATCCACACACTGTGTACTGAGAGCAAGGCCAGATGGTTTACTGAGAGAAAGGATGGATTGGTGCAAAAGCTGAGGGAGAATTAGTCAGGAGAGAGGAGGGGAAAATATAATTAGGGAGAAGGAGAGCGAGGTAGAGAGATTCTGCTCCAGGTAATTACCTGTCCCATACAACTATCACTCTGAGGAAGAGAGGAAGAGAGAGAGAGGAGGAGGTGGAGAGGAGAGAAGGGAGACAGGATGAGGTGGATAGAGAAGGGAAGAGGATGTGATGACTGTTACTGGTCCTCCTCAGAGACAGATCTAATAGGGAGGAACTCACACTCCATGGACCACAGGAAGTAGAGTGATACTTTCTCTAGGCCCTGATCTAAGGTCAGTTTTATACTTTATTTCCTCATAGACAAAAAGATACACAGCTAGAGGAAAAAATGAACCTCATCACTACGTAGCTAAGAAGAAGTGAAAAGTGGGCTAGGAGAATATATTGTCAGTACGAGAGAGTAATGGAAGGCAAAAATGTGAGCTGCCATGCTTCTCAGCTGGAGAGAAGGGAAAGGGAGAGAAAGAGAGAGTGAGTCTGAGAATAACTGTGTGGATGAGGAGAGCTTGCCAAGGGCCTGCATGGCTTGGCACTGAACCTTCATTTGCTAGCCTGACACCCTACCTGTCTTACCTGCCCAGGAGCCCCAAGCGCAGCCTCACCTGGCTGGCCAGACAGAGCCGACTGGACTGACAATGCCACCTCATATAAGTACACCCAAATTCTATTCCTGATCTCCTTCCATGACAGTGAGGAACACCAAAGAGAGAGAGAGGGACCGAGAGAAAGGAAGGAGACAGGACTGCCCAGTCTGCATCTCCATTGTGTACCAAGGAAGTGGTAGGAAGAGAAATGGTAATGACAGTTAAGTCGGTTGGTCACAGACACACTAGAAGGAAGGAGAAGAGGCTCATTTTGAAAACCTCAACGGTCTATAAAGAAATACTGTAAATATATACAGTACACAGTATCAGGTGCTTATTCACTGTATAATACATGTAAGGATGAGAGGACTTGAGATAGAAAGAGAGGAGAGAGATGAGGAGGAAAGGACAGACACACACACATTTATGTCGCTTAGCAACAACTTAAAGTAGTGAGTGCATACTTTTTCATACAGGTCCCCCGTGGGAATCGAACCCACAACTCTGGCATTGCAAGCGCCAAATGCTCTACCAACTGAGCTCATTTCTCCTCCCTCACTCTCCCTCCTCTCTCTTTCCCCTCCGTCTCTCCTGGTCTGAGCGTATGACTTTTAATGGTCCCATTCTTATCTTTTAATTGGATGAGAAGGTTCCAGAATGGCCTTTCTAAGGGGACTGGCTAATGAGACAGAGACATTATGTATTCTAATTGACCTCCAGCTTCCTCTCATCTCAGGGTCAACAAAGGTCACACATTTCCTTTAATAATACGCTTGCTCCAGACTAGCACTCAAACTGTCTACTAATACTGAAACAATGATGAATTTAAAAATAAAATGTTAATAAAAAACCTACTGAAATGATACATTCACTGACATGAATACGTGTCTCCAATCCAAAGGTGTCTTTAAAAGCATAGTTTTATCGACAAATTATATTCATAATGTATTGCAACTAAGTCAGTAGAGTCTAATGAAGCCAATGGATAGTGGGTTAATAATAGTCTGAGCATTTAGAGATCATCTGTCTATCCAAATGGACTGAGACAGAGGAGGAGAGGAGGAGAGAGGAGAGGAAGCAGGAGGCAGGAGGCAGGACAGACGGCACAGCGAGAGAGAGAGAGGGAGGGGGGGCATCAATATGCCTAATATGGCCACTTCATTAGGAACCAAATGAATGAGATGGAAAGAGGAGAAGGAGGGACAGGGAGGGAAAAAGAGAGAGAGAATTAGAAAAAGATCAGTTCAATTCTACAACCACCTAAAAGGAAGTGATTTCCAAATCTTCCATAACAAAGCAATCACCTACAGAGAAATGAACCTGGAGAAGAGCCCCCTAAGCAAGCTGGTCCTGCGGCTCTGTTCACAAACACAAACAGACCCCACTGAGCCCCAGGACAGCAACACAATTAGACCTAACCAAATCATGAGAAAACAAAACGATAATTACTTGACACATTGGAAAGAATTTACCAAAAAACAGAGCAGACTGGAATGCTATATGGCAGAATACCTGACCGTTTTGACTGACCCAAAATTAAGGAAAGCTTTGACTAGTGAGCATAGCCTTGCTATTGAGAGAGGCCACCATAGGCAGAGAAAACAGACTATGTGCACACTGCCCACAAAATTAGGTGGAAACTGAGCTGCACTTCAGATTACACAGACCCATAAAGAATTCCAAAACGAATCCAATTTTGATAAACTCCCATATCTCCTGGGGGGAATACCACAGTGTGCCATCACAGCAGCAAGATTTGTGACCTGTTGCCTTAAGAAAAGGGCAACAAATGAAGAACAAACATCATTGTAAATACAACCTATATTTATGTTTATTTATTTTCCCTTTTGTACTTTAACTATTTGCACAACGTTACAACACTGTACATAGCCATAATATAAAATGTCTCTATTCCTTTGAAACTTTTGTGAGAGTAATGTTTACTGTTAATTTGTTATTGTTTATTTTACTTTTGTTTATTATCTATTTCACTTGCTTCGGAAATGTAAACATATGTTTCCTATACCAATAAATCCCTTTGAATTGAAAATTGAATTTAATTGAATTGAGAGAGAGAGAGAGGGGGGGGCTAGATAGACCACCAAGTGATAGATTTATGTACAATAAGCACAGTAGAGTACAGTCTCTGACTGCCACTGTGTCTGTGTCTGATACTCTAGAATGGCCTCTATGTTTTGGTTAGGATACACAGGGCCAGTAGAGACCACAATAACACAATAACACTATTAACAAACAATAAGGTAATAGGGTCCACACAGAGGGATAGAGAGAGGGAGAGGGAGAGAGCGCTGGGGAGAGAGAGGAGAAAGATCGAGAGAGAAAGAGAGTAAGACAGAGCAAGAGAGAGAGAAAGGAGAGAGAGAGCGTGAGAGAGATTGAGAGAGGGAGAGAGAGAGAGCAAAAGAGAGAGTTAATAACAGTGTGTAGCCTAGATTAGTCCTCTCCAGAGACAGGGGCTTGGAGGCTAAATGCTGTTCTAACATGGTGGTTTACCACAACACAACAATACCAATACCAATACCCTAACAATACAACACAGCTTTGTGTCGTCTCTATTCACACCAATGAACTGTTGAAATCGTTTTTAAACAGTTAATAAACATCTCTAATGACATGATTCATTCACTGACATACATTGGTGTCTCCAAAATAAAGGTGTTTCTAAAACTAATCTTTTTTTGACAAATGATATTCATAATTGCAATTTGCAACTAAGTCAACAGTCTTGATTGACCTGTAATGAAACAAATGAATAGTGTGTTAACGGTCTGAGCATTTAGAGATCATCTCTCCGTCCAAATGGACTGAGACCCATGGGAGGAGAGGAGTGGGGAGGAGAGAAAGACGAGAGGAAAGAGAAAGGCTGGAGGCAGGAGGCACATTACTATCGGACCCTGGATGTACAGTACCAGTGTTAGAGACTCACATAGGCTTACAGGGACTAGATGCTCTGAGGCAGGCATCACTCACACAACGGAACATCAACCTGCATGTCCCTGTAAACAATCAAGTTTCACGTTTTAAGTTCAGCAAAATGCCTTTCTTGCAAGCTCATTCCCAACAATGCAGTAATCAATATCAGTAGTACTTTAAAAAAAATTGCTGAACAAAAACACGAGTGAAATACATTTTATTTTTGAAGGTTGGACTGATTATAATGAGCTAATGATAAGTTATATGCCAGCTATGTGTGGCGCCATATTTGATGACATTATACAACGCATTCTGGGTGACCAAAGATGTTATAATGAGGTGAAGGAATGGTTCACTCATCTTTCGGAAAAACTTCCGGAAGTGAATGAAGGGAAGTGAATGATCGTAGATGACACACCCCCTTCAACATGCATACTGTAAACAGACCAAACTCATCTTTTCTCCTCTTATTATCTTTGGTTGATGAGAAAAACAAACATGGCGGTGTGCACAAACTACCCATCGTCAGATTACTTTAGATTTCTAGAAAGTGTTTTACTCAGTTATTCCGAACAATGTTGAGCTCACCTGTGATGTGATCAATTATAAATAGTAATTGCTATTAGCTAATTCATAGTGTGGTTTCTGTCAGCCGAGAGTTATCTAAATATGACTGCTTGTGTTACGCTAATCCTTCCTCAGTTAGAGCTAGGACTAATGTAGCCTACATTTCCGGTTAGGGTGATTGTGTTCACTGTTGCTACTTCTGTGAATGTCTAAACATTCTATTTCAAAATAAACTGGTACATTCAGGACATAACTTTGTTTGTGGATAGTGTATTAGTGTATAACTTCGTGAATAATTTTAAGGACTGTGTTTGTGCAAAGTGTTTCTGTGAAAAAAACGTGTGGCTAGCTCAAATGCTGACTGTTGCGTCAATCAAAACTGTACATTCTAAATAAGCGTTCTAATCACACTGGTTTGAGCGTACGCTGCAGGGACCACTGTAGAATCATCACACCAGTTTGTTGGTATGTGTGAAAAGGTTAAGTCCTTAGTGATTTGGACACTGAGGGACTTGAAGCTCGATCCGCTCAACCTGTAGTCCACAATCAGCTACTTGGTCCCTCTGATGTTGAGGTGGGGTTGTTGTCCTGGCAGTGTGACTGACCTCCCTGTAGGCTGTCTCATCATTGCCAATGATCAGGCCGTTGATCACGCAAACTTGGTGATGGTGTCGGAGTCATGATTGATCACGCAGTCGTGGTTGAACAGCGAGTACAGGAAGGGACTAAGCACACACCCCTGTGGGGCCCCCGTGTTGAGGGTCAGCGTGGCGTAGGTGATGTTGCCTATCCTCACCACCAGGGTTCGGCCCATCAGGAAGTCCAGGAACCAGTTGCACAGGGAGGTGTTCAGTCCAAGGGTCCCAAACTTGGAGGGGACTATGGTGTTAAACGCTGAGCTGTAGTCAATGAACAGCATTCTCACATAGGTATTCCTCTTATCTAGGTGGATGAGGATAGTGTGGAGTTCAATTGAGATTGCGTCATTAATGGATCTGTTGGGGCGATGTGAAAATTGGAGTGGGTCTAGTACGGGGTGGGCAACTCCAGTCCTCGAGGGCCTGATTGGTGTCATACTTTTTCTCAATCCCTAGCAAAAACAGCGGATTAATCAAATGTCATTCTAAACTGAAGATCATGATTATTGGAGTCAGGTGTGTTAGCTGGGGCTGGGGCAGTATTTTCACGTCCGGATGAAAAGCATGCCCAGAGTAAACGGCCTGCTACAAAGCCATAAAAGCTAGAATATGCATATTATTAGTAGATTTGGATAGAAAACACCCAGAAGTTTCTAAAACTGTTTGAATGATGTCTGTGAGTATAACAGAACTCATATGGCAGGCAAAAACCTGAGAAAAATCCAACCAGGAAGTGGGAAATCTGAGGTTGGTCGATTTTCAACTCAGCTCCTGTTGAAGATACAGTGGAATATTGGTAATGTTGCACTTCCTAAGGCTTCCACTAGATGTCAACAGTCTTTAGAACCTTGTCTGATGCCTCTACTGTTTAGTGGGGCCGAAGGAGAGAGGAATTAGTCAGAGGTCTGCCAGCAGCCACGAGCTAACCATGCGCGTTCACATGAGAGTTTGCTCCCGTTCCATTTGCTTTTCTGAAGACAAAGGAATTCTCCGGTTGGAACATTATTGAAGAATTATGTTAAAAACATCCTAAAAATTGATTCAATACATCGTTTGCCATGTTTCTACTGACTGTTACGGAACTTTTGGACATTTCGTCTGCTTTTAGTGAACGCGCTTCCTGACTTTGGATTTGTTTACCAAACACACTAACAAAAATAGCTATTTGGACATTAATGATGGACATTACCGAACAAAACAAACATTTCTTGTGGACGTGGGAGTCCTGGGAATGCAATCCGACAAAGATCAGCAAATGTAAGTGAAGATTTATAATGCTTTTATGACTTTTGTTGACTGCATAATATGGCGGCTATATTTGTGTCTTGATTGCGCTCTGAGCGCCGACCTCAGATTATTGCATGGTTTATGATTTTTCCGTAAAGCTTTTTTGAAATATGACACAGCGGTTGCATTAAGGAGAAGTGCATCTAAAATTCCATGCATAACAGTTGTATCTTTTAGCAATGTTTATTATGAGTATTCCTGTAAATTGATGTGGCTCTCTGCAAAATCAAAGGATGTTTAGGAACTTCTGAACATAAGGCACCAATGTAAACTCAGATTTTTGGATATAAATATGAACTTTACCGAACAAAACATACATGTATTGTGTAACATGAAGTCCTATTAGTGTCATCTGATGAAGATCATCAAAGGTTAGTGATTCATTTTATCTATATTTACTTTTTGTGAATCCTTCTCTTTGGCTGAAAAAATGGCTGTGTTATTCTGTGAATAGGCACTCACCTAACATAATCGTTTGGTTTGCTTTCGTCGTAAAGCCTTTTTGAAATCGGACACTGTGGCTGGATTTACAACAAGTGTATGTTTAAAATGGTGTAAAATACATGTATGTTTGAGGAATTTTAATTATGGGATTTCTGTTGTTTTGAATTTGGCGCCCTGCAGTTTCACTGGCTGTTGAAGAGGTGGGACGCTACCGTCACATGTACCCTAGAGAGGTTAATCCAAGGGTTTTGATTATGGAAGAAGTGAATCTTCACTGTGGGGACACTGTAGAGTCAGCACAACATTTGCTGTTGATTAAGATAAATACCCCTCCCGTCTCGATTTCCTTGAATCCAATGTCCAATCCACACAGTGAATAGAGAATCCATCAAGTTGGATAGCTATGGTGGGTATCTTGTCCGAAAGCCATGTTTCAGAAAGCAGAGAATAATGTTTAGAGCAAATCTGTGATCGGAGGTCATCTATCTTATTATCAAGTGATAATAGAATGGAGGAAAGATGTGGCCGGTTTTCCTTTCGCATTAATCTCACCAGAACTCCTCCTTTCTTGCCTCTTTTTCGATGGTGTTTCCTCTTGGCTTGCCTGCAAATTGGGCCGGAATTACACAAAGAGCCCAGGGCAGATGAGTCGAAGTCGACGTTGAAGCCGGAATTGAGGTTAGTAAGTGCTGATCTGATGTTTAAAAGTTCTTGACGAACATAAGAATTGATAGCGGATACGATAAACGTCAAAATAATCAAAATATCAAAGTTGAGTCGAGCTCGCAAGATGGCAGCCATACAGTACAGTGCCATCGTAATTCCAGGCTTGACATTCAAGGGAAATTTCACCGCTGCTCTTTCACTGTATATGTCCATTAAAAATGTTGAATTTCCTTACTATATGCAAATATGACAGTTTCTGCATCTCACCGGTAGAAACGGGCGATCTACATTTCCAGGTTGTAAGCAAACCACAATATCCAGAATTCATAGCGATTTCAGGGCGTGGTACCGCCCCTATCGAGATGGATCCGTTTGATAATGGGTGTCAACAGGAAGCTAACGTTACTCACTGGACCAGCCACTCGTTTATAGAACATCAACTTGCGAAGAACTATTTATTTAAATTTTTCTGTCGACAACAACTGTAAAGTTTAGTCGTGCTCAGTACCTGGATGTGCAAACTGCAAGCAAGATGGGGAAACATTTAATCAGTTACTTTACTAAGAAGTCGAGCAGAGGAAACTTTATATAAACCTAAATCTAGCTAGCTAACGTTAGCTTTCATAATATGCTGTCTAGACATTCCAAAGAAAATCAATGCAATTAACCAGCTGTTATCTGGCGATGTGATTTGTAACTTTGCAAGCTAATTTTAGCTATGCTAGGTCATGTTTGATACAGTCTAACCGTTATCTAGCGAACTAACTACCGCAGAGGCTAACGTGACTAGCCCTCAGCAGCAGCATCAACATCAAGCTCAGCACCAGGAACTAGTGGCTGCCACCGTTGCGAAGTCTTTCCATGACTCCATGATGAGCAGATAAATATACTGGAGAAAGGCATAAACATGGTCCGTATCTTGGTGTCACAGTTGGTGTGTTTATAAGTAGGCTACAACTTCTACTGTCTTTTTCTCTGTATTATGGAGGCTTAGTTGATTGTTTATGTAAAGCTTGAAGTCCAAATTGGAGAAAAGCAGTGTTGTTAGTAAGGAGGAGATGGTGTGGGTGACTGACTGGTGTCTGTTGGGGGTGGGTATTGTGTGTGTAAAAGTTAGCCAGCATGATCTATTGACACGAGGGGGAGCGGTGTATAGTACCTTGTTTGAGTGTGTATTGATGGGGACAAAGTAGTAAAATGTTGGCTAATCACTGACTAGTGTGTGTTCTACCCGACTAGTCCAGCTGCTGATGATGACCTTGACACCAGCTTCAGTATTACAGCTCCTGTAGACCCATTGGATGAATGTTTTCATCCTGGAACAAACTCAAGCTCAACATCATGTGACTCAGAAGAGGAAAAGACTGCACGGGGCAAGCCAAGGTCATGGGGTTCATGAAGTTCTGCCAGACCAGCTGCCATTAACCAACACAAGAAGAGGTTCACCAGCTGAAGAACATTATGGAACGTGCCTGGAACATTCAACCAACACAAAATCCATATTCAGTTAGACTGATGTAGTAGTATAATATAGAATGCCTAGTATGCTCACAACTGCATTGTAGTATAGATATTGCTAGCTCTTGTACATATGTTTATAATGGAGTTTAAAATATTTTATATCATCTTTTTTACAAGTGTACTGACAAATGACAAAATGATTCCAGCTGCATCAAAAACCAATAAAGTGTTAATTTCTACTTCTGGATCAAACCATTGTGATATTCATAAAATGTATTTGGAAGTAAATAGCTACAATCTTACTGCTAAAACAAATGATGCAGGGATTTGGTAGATCATTTCAACATTCATTTGTTGGCAACTAAGCATGCTTCAAAATAACATTAGATTAGTCTGTCAATGTTGCAAATTAGAAGACATGGCTTCAAATAAAATAAAAAAATTGCCACATGCGCCGAATACAACAGTGAAATGCTTACTTACGAGCCCCTAACCAACAATGCAGTTCCAAAAAAATTAAGATAAGAATAAGAGCTAAAAGAAACAAGTAATTAAAGAGCAGCAGTGAAATAACAATAGCGAGACCACAGTTGAAGTCAAAGTTTACATACACCGAAGCCAAATACATTTAATCTCAGTTTTTCACAATTCCTGACATTTAAAACTAGTACAAATTCCCTGTCTTAGGTCAGTTAGGATCACCACTTTATTTTAAGATTGTGAAATGTCGGAATAATAGTAGAGAGAATTATTTATTTCAGCTTTTATTTCTTTCATCACATTCCCAGTGGGTCAGAAGTATTAAATACACTCAATTAGTATTTGGTAGCATTGCCTTTAAATTGTTTAACTTGGGTCAAACGTTTTGGGTAGACTTCCACAAGCTTCCCACAATAAGTTGGGTGAATTTTGGCCCATTACTCCTGACTTCCTCACCATCTTAGATAAGCATGCCCCGTTCAAAAAATGCAGAACTAAGAACAGATATAGCCCTTGGTCCACTCCAGACCTGACTGCCCTCGACCAGCACAAAAACATCCTGTGGCGGACTGCAATAGCATCGAATAGTCCCCGCGATATGCAACTGTTCAGGGAAGTCAGGAACCAATACACGCAGTCAGTCAGGAAAGCAAAGGCTAGCTTTTTCAAGCAGAAATTTGCATCCTGTAGCTCTAACTCTAAAAAGTTCTGGGACACTGTAAAGTCCATGGAGAACAAGAGCACCTCCTCCCAGCTGCCCACTGCACTGAGGCTAGGTAACACGGTCACCACCGATAAATCCATGATAATCGAAAACTTCAACAAGCATTTCTCTACGGCTGGCCATGCCTTCCACCTGGCTACTCCAACCTCGGCCAACAGCTCCGCCCCCCCCCCCCCCCTCGCAGCTACTCGCCCAAGCGTCCCCAGCTTCTCCTTTACCCAAATCCAGATAGCAGATGTTCTGAAAGAGCTGCAAAACCTGGACCCGTACAAATCAGCTGGGCTTGACAATCTAGACCCTCTATTTCTGAAACTATCCGCCGCCATTGTCGCAACCCCTATTACCAGCCTGTTCAACCTCTCTTTTGTATCGTCTGAGATCCCCAAGGATTGGAAAGCTGCCGCGGTCATCCCCCTCTTCAAAGGGGGAGACACCCTGGACCCAAACTGTTACAGACCTATATCCATCCTGCCCTGCCTATCTAAGGTCTTCGAAAGCCAAGTTGATAAACAGATCACTGACCATCTCGAATCCCACCTTACCTTCTCCGCTGTGCAATCCGGTTTCCGAGCCGGTCACGGGTGCACCTCAGCCACGCTCAAGGTACTAAATGATATTGTCACGCCCTGGCCTTAGTTATCTTTGTTTTCTGTAATATTTTGGTTAGGTCAGGGTGTGACAGGGGGGATGTTTGTGTATAGTTGTCTCGTCTGGGGTGGTTGTATGGTATAGGGGGTTTTGGTAGAGTGTATGGGTTTGTGTTGAGTGTAGGTGTCTAGGTAAGTCTATGGTTGCCTGAATGGTTCTCAATCAGAGACAGCTGTCATTCATTGTCTCTGATTGGGAGCCATATTTAAGGCAGCCATAGGCAGTAGGCTTTTGTGGGTAATTGTCTATGTGTAGTGTTTAGTGTCAGCACTATTTGTTTGAATAGCTTCACGGTCGTCTGTTTGTTGTTTTTGTTCGTCTTCTAAATAAAAGGAAGATGTCGTTCTATCACGCAGCGCCTTGGTCCTCTATACAAAGTTACGACGATCGTGACAGAATTACCCACCAAACTCGGACCAAGCAGCGTGTTAAGCAGCAGCAGGAGCAGCGCATACAGGATTCTTGGACTTGGGAGGAGATACTGGAAGGTAAGGGACCTTGGGCACAACCGGGAGAATATCGCCTCCCTCGTGAAGAGCTGGAGGCAGCTAAAGCCGAGAGGAGGCGATATGAGGAGGCAGCACGGAAGCAAGGCTGGAAGCCCGCGAGTAAAACCCAAAGATTTCTTGGGGGGAGGCTACAACGGAGTGTGGCGAAGTCAGGTAGGAGACCTGCGCCAACTCCCTATGCTTACCGTGGAGTGCGAGAGTACGGGCAGACACCGTGTTATGCGGTAGAGCGCATGGTGTCTCCTGTACGTGTGCATAGCCCGGTGCGGGTTATTCCACCTCCCCGCACTGGCAGGGCTAGATTGAGTATTGAGCCAGGTGCCATGAAGCCGGCTCAACGCGTCTGGTCTCCAGTGCGTCTCCTCGGGCCGGCATACATGACACCAGCCTTACGCATGGTGTCCCCGGTTCGCCTACACAGCCCAGTGCGGGTTATTTCACCTCCCCGCACTGGTCGGGCGACGGGGAACATACAACCAGGTAAGGTTGGGCAGGCTCAGTGCTCAAGGGAGCCAGTACGCCTGCATGGTCCGGTATATCCGGCGCCACCTCCCCGCCCCAGCCCAGTACCACCAGTGCCAACACCACGCACCAGGCTTCCAGTGTGTCTCCAGAGCCCTGTTCCTCCTCCACGCACTCGCCCTATGGTGCGTGTCTCCAGCCCGGTACCACCAGTTCCGGCACCACGCACCAAGCCTCCTGTGCGTCTCCAGAGTCCTGTGCGTCCTGTTGCTGCTCCCCGCACTAGCCTTGAGGTGCGTGTCCTTAGCCCGGTACCTCCAGTTCCGGTACCACGCACCAGGCCTACTGTGCGCCTCAGCCGGCCAGAGTCTGCCGTTTGCCCAGGGCCGTCAGAGCTGCCCGTCTGCTCAGGGCCGTCAGAGCTGCCCGTCTGTCCCGAGCCGTCAGAGCTGCCCGTCTGTCCCGAGCCGTCAGAGCTGCCCGTCTGTCCCGAGCCGTCAGAGCTGCCCGTCTGTCCCGAGCCGTCAGAGCTGCCCGTCTGTCCCGAGCCGTCAGAGCTGCCCGTCTGTCCCGAGCCGTCAGAGCCAGAGCCGTCCGCCAGACAGGAGCAGCCAGAGCCGTCCGCCAGACAGGAGCAGCCAGAGCCGTCCGCCAGACAGGAGCAGCCAGAGCCGTCCGCCAGACAGGAGCAGCCAGAGCCGTCCGCCAGACAGGAGCAGCCAGAGCCGTCCGCCAGACAGGAGCAGCCAGAGCCGTCCGCCAGACAGGAGCAGCCAGAGCCGTCAGCCAGCCATGACCAGCCAGAGCCGTCAGCCAGCCATGACCAGCCAGAGCCGCCAGCCAGGATCTGCCAGAGCCGCCAGTCAGCCAGGATCTGCCAGAGCCACCGAGCGGGTATTAACTATGGTGGAGTGGGGGCCACATCCCGCACCCGAGCCGCCGCCGTAGGAAGGCCCACCCCGGACCCTCCCCTTCTGTGTCAGGTTTTGCGGCCGGAGTCCGCACCTTTGGGGGGGGGGGGGGTACTGTCACGCCCTGGCCTTAGTTATCTTTGTTTTCTGTAATATTTTGGTTAGGTCAGGGTGTGACAGGGGGGATGTTTGTGTATAGTTGTCTCGTCTGGGGTGGTTGTATGGTATAGGGGGTTTTGGTAGAGTGTATGGGTTTGTGTTGAGTGTAGGTGTCTAGGTAAGTCTATGGTTGCCTGAATGGTTCTCAATCAGAGACAGCTGTCATTCATTGTCTCTGATTGGGAGCCATATTTAAGGCAGCCATAGGCAGTAGGCTTTTGTGGGTAATTGTCTATGTGTAGTGTTTAGTGTCAGCACTATTTGTTTGAATAGCTTCACGGTCGTCTGTTTGTTGTTTTTGTTCGTCTTCTAAATAAAAGGAAGATGTCGTTCTATCACGCAGCGCCTTGGTCCTCTATACAAAGTTACGACGATCGTGACAGAATTACCCACCAAACTCGGACCAAGCAGCGTGTTAAGCAGCAGCAGGAGCAGCGCATACAGGATTCTTGGACTTGGGAGGAGATACTGGAAGGTAAGGGACCTTGGGCACAACCGGGAGAATATCGCCTCCCTCGTGAAGAGCTGGAGGCAGCTAAAGCCGAGAGGAGGCGATATGAGGAGGCAGCACGGAAGCAAGGCTGGAAGCCCGCGAGTAAAACCCAAAGATTTCTTGGGGGGAGGCTACAACGGAGTGTGGCGAAGTCAGGTAGGAGACCTGCGCCAACTCCCTATGCTTACCGTGGAGTGCGAGAGTACGGGCAGACACCGTGTTATGCGGTAGAGCGCATGGTGTCTCCTGTACGTGTGCATAGCCCGGTGCGGGTTATTCCACCTCCCCGCACTGGCAGGGCTAGATTGAGTATTGAGCCAGGTGCCATGAAGCCGGCTCAACGCGTCTGGTCTCCAGTGCGTCTCCTCGGGCCGGCATACATGACACCAGCCTTACGCATGGTGTCCCCGGTTCGCCTACACAGCCCAGTGCGGGTTATTTCACCTCCCCGCACTGGTCGGGCGACGGGGAACATACAACCAGGTAAGGTTGGGCAGGCTCAGTGCTCAAGGGAGCCAGTACGCCTGCATGGTCCGGTATATCCGGCGCCACCTCCCCGCCCCAGCCCAGTACCACCAGTGCCAACACCACGCACCAGGCTTCCAGTGTGTCTCCAGAGCCCTGTTCCTCCTCCACGCACTCGCCCTATGGTGCGTGTCTCCAGCCCGGTACCACCAGTTCCGGCACCACGCACCAAGCCTCCTGTGCGTCTCCAGAGTCCTGTGCGTCCTGTTGCTGCTCCCCGCACTAGCCTTGAGGTGCGTGTCCTTAGCCCGGTACCTCCAGTTCCGGTACCACGCACCAGGCCTACTGTGCGCCTCAGCCGGCCAGAGTCTGCCGTTTGCCCAGGGCCGTCAGAGCTGCCCGTCTGCTCAGGGCCGTCAGAGCTGCCCGTCTGTCCCGAGCCGTCAGAGCTGCCCGTCTGTCCCGAGCCGTCAGAGCTGCCCGTCTGTCCCGAGCCGTCAGAGCTGCCCGTCTGTCCCGAGCCGTCAGAGCTGCCCGTCTGTCCCGAGCCGTCAGAGCCAGAGCCGTCCGCCAGACAGGAGCAGCCAGAGCCGTCCGCCAGACAGGAGCAGCCAGAGCCGTCCGCCAGACAGGAGCAGCCAGAGCCGTCCGCCAGACAGGAGCAGCCAGAGCCGTCCGCCAGACAGGAGCAGCCAGAGCCGTCCGCCAGACAGGAGCAGCCAGAGCCGTCAGCCAGCCATGACCAGCCAGAGCCGTCAGCCAGCCATGACCAGCCAGAGCCGCCAGCCAGGATCTGCCAGAGCCGCCAGTCAGCCAGGATCTGCCAGAGCCACCGAGCGGGTATTAACTATGGTGGAGTGGGGGCCACATCCCGCACCCGAGCCGCCGCCGTAGGAAGGCCCACCCCGGACCCTCCCCTTCTGTGTCAGGTTTTGCGGCCGGAGTCCGCACCTTTGGGGGGGGGGGGGGGGGTACTGTCACGCCCTGGCCTTAGTTATCTTTGTTTTCTGTAATATTTTGGTTAGGTCAGGGTGTGACAGGGGGGATGTTTGTGTATAGTTGTCTCGTCTGGGGTGGTTGTATGGTATAGGGGGTTTTGGTAGAGTGTATGGGTTTGTGTTGAGTGTAGGTGTCTAGGTAAGTCTATGGTTACCTGAATGGTTCTCAATCAGAGACAGCTGTCATTCATTGTCTCTGATTGGGAGCCATATTTAAGGCAGCCATAGGCAGTAGGCTTTTGTGAGTAATTGTCTATGTGTAGTGTTTAGTGTCAGCACTATTTGTTTGAATAGCTTCACGGTCGTCTGTTTGTTGTTTTTGTTTGTTTGTTCATCTTCTAAATAAAAGGAAGATGTCGTTCTATCACGCTGCGCCTTGGTCCTCTATACAAAGTTACGACGATCGTGACAGATATCATAACCGCCATCGATAAAAGACAGTACTGTGCAGCCGTCTTCATCGACCTGGCCAAGGCTTTCGACTCTGTCAATCACCATATTCTTATCGGCAGACTCAGTAGCCTCGGTTTTTCTGATGACTGCCTTGCCTGGTTCACCAACTACTTCTCAGACATTGTTCAGTGTGTCAAATCGGAGGGCATGTTGTCCGGTCCTCTGGCAGTCTCTATGGGGGTACCACAGGGTTCAATTCTCGGGCCGACTCTTTTCTCTGTGTATATCAATGATGTTGATCTTGCTGCGGGCGATTCCCTGATCCACCTCTACGCAGACGACACCATTCTGTATACTTCTGGCCCTTCCTTGGACACTGCTATCTAACCTCCAAACGAGCTTCAATGCCATACAACACTTCTTCCGTGGCCTCTAACTGCTCTTAAACGCTAGTAAAACCAAATGCATGCTTTTCAACCGTTCGCTGCCTGCACCCGCCCGCAAGACTAGCATCACCACCCTGGACGGTTCCGACCTAGAATATGTGGACATCTATAAATACCTAGGTGTCTGGCTAGACTGTAAACTCTCCTTCCAGTATCATATTAAACATCTGCAATCCAAAATCAAATCAAGAATCGGCTTTCTATTTCGCAACAAAGCCTCCTTCACTCACGCCGTAAAACTGACTATCCTACCGATCCTCGACTTCGGCGATGTCATCTACAAAATAGCTTCCAATACTCTACTCAGCAAACTAGATGCAGTTTATCATAGTGCCATCCGTTTTGTTACTAAAACACCTGATACCACCCACCACTGCGACCTGTATGCTCTAGTCGGCTGGCCCTCGCTACATATTCGTCGCCAGACCCACTGGCTCCAGGTCATCTATAAGGCCATGCTAGGTAAAGCTCCGCCTTATCTCAGTTCACTGGTCACGATAACAACACCCACCCGTAGCACGCGCTCCAGCAGGTATATCTCACTGGTCATCCCAGCCAACACCTAATTTGGCCGCCTTTCCTTCCAGTTCTCTGCTGCCTGTGACTGGAACGAATTGCAAAAATCGCTGAAGTTGGAGACTTTTATTTCCCTCACCAACTTTAAACATCTGCTATCTGAGCAGCTAACCGATTGCTGCAGCTGTACATATTCCATCTGTAAACAGCCCACCCAATTTACCTACCTCATCCCCTTACTGTTTTTATTTATTTACTTTTCTGCTCTTTTGCACACCAGTATCTCTACTTGCACATGATCATCTGATGATTTATCACTCCAGTGTTAATCTGCTAAATTGTAATTATTCGCTCCTATGGCCTATTTATTGCCTACCTCATGCCTTTTGCACACAATGTATATAGACTCATTTTTTTTCATATTTTTTTTCCTACTGTGTTATTGACTTGTTTATTGTTTACTCCATGTGTAACTCTGTGTTGTTGTCTGTTCACACTGCTATGCTTTATCTTGGCCAGGTCGCAGTTGTAAATGAGAATTTGTTCTCAACTAGCCTACCTGGTTAAATAAAGGTGAAATTAAATAAAATAAAAAGAGCTGGTGTAACTGAGTCAGGTTTCTAGGCCTCCTTGCTCGCACATGCGTTTACAGTTCTGCCCACAAATGTTCTATAGGATTGAGGTCAGGGCTTTGTGATGGAAACTCCAATACCTTGACTTTGCTGTTCTTAAGCCATTTTGCCACAACTTTGGAAGTATGCTTGGGGTCATTGTCCATTTGGAAGACCCATTTGCGACCAAGCTTTAACTTCCTGACTGATGTCTTGAGATGTTGCTTCAATATATCCACATAATTTTCCCACCTCATGATGCCATCTATTTGTAAAGTGCACCAGTCCCTCCTGCAGCAAAGCACCCCCACAACATGATGCTGCCACCCCCGTGCTTCACGGTTGGGATGGTGTTCTTGCAAGCCTCCCCCTTTAAACCTCTAAACATAACGATGGTCATTATGGTCAAACAGTTCTATTTTTGTTTCATCAGACCAGAGAACACTTCTCTAGAATGTATGATCTTTGTCCCCATGTGCAGTTGCAAACCGTAGTGTGGCTTTTTTATGCCGGTTTTGGAGCAGTGGCTTCTTCCTTGCTGAGCGGCCTTTCAGGTTATGTCGATATAGGACTCGTTTTACTGTGGATAAAGATACTTTTGTACCTGTTTCCTCCAGTATCTTCACAATGTCCTTTGCTGTTGTTCTGGTATTGATTTGCACTTTCTGCACCAAAGTACGTTAATCTCTAGGAGACAGAACGTGTCTCTTTCCTGAGCGGTATGACGGCTGCATGGTCCCATGGTGTTTATACTTGCGTACTATTGTTTGTACAGATGAATGTGGTACCTTCAGGCATTTGGAAGTTGCTCCCAAGGATGAACCAGACTTGTGGAGGTCTACAATTTTTTTTTCTGAGGTCTTGGCTGATTTCTTTTGATTTTCCCATGACGTCAAGCAAAGAGGCACTGAGTTTGAAGGTAGGCCTTGAAATACATTCACAGGTACACCTCCAATTGACTCAAATTATGTCAATTAGCCTATCAGAAGCTTCTAAAGCCATGACATCATTTTCTGGAATTTTCCAAGCTGTTTAAAGGCACAGTCAACTTAGTGTATGTGTAATCTTCTGACCCACTGGAATTGTGATACAGTGAATTATAAGTGAAATAATCTGTCTGTAAACAATTGTTGGAAAAATGACTTGTGTCATGCACAAAGTAGATGTCCTATCCGACTTGCCAAAACTATAGTTTGTTAACAAGACATTTGTGAAGTGGTTTAAAAATGAGTTTTAATGACTCCAACCTATGCAAACTTCCGACTTCAACTGTACGTACAGTTACTGTCACTGTCTTGTTTTCAAGACAAAGTTGATTTGCTCTGGAGACCAATGTGAGTTTACACAGCAGCATGCAGGAACAGTTATAGCATGTATTACATATATACAGTTGAAGAAAATATACTACTGACGCCTATAATAAATACTACTGTTCTACAAAGGGAATATTTGCATATGGTGTGTTTGGGGGGTGCAGGGAGATGTTTGGAGTCACTTGATATAAGAGGAGATTATTTTGATGGACCTTTCAAATCTCTGCTTGAATTGCTCAAATGGCCATACACACGCAGGCAAGGGGATTCTGTGTCCTTTGCCTAGCTTCTCCCCGCGTAGAACAAACTCCTAAAACAATCTGTAAGCCACCAAGCGGTATTGTCTGTAAGAGAATGACAAAAATTATATTAGACTTTCGTTGGCAATCATTGTGTACTGTCTGTATTCCTACTGTAGCAGCATGATGCAGAATATCTCACATGTCACATGTGAGCTAGCTAGCTACAACACACAGGTATTGTTACTCAAAGATGAGTCATGAAGCCAAAGTCATTCCTTTAGTCTTCGTCATCATCATCAAAACATTTCTCCAGTTTTGGTCCTAGTCCTAATGAGATGCACTGATGCTAGCTAGCTAACATTAACTTGTAGTCATTCTAGCAAGTCCCGTCATGTCCGAATCGATCATGAAACTATAATGTACTGAACAACACTGCTAACTACACTACATGACCAAAGGTATGTGGACACCTGCTCATCTCATTCCAAAATCATGGTCATTAATATGGAGTTGGTCTCCTCTTTGCTGCTATAAAAGCCTCCACTCTTCTGGGAAGACTTACCACTAGATGTTGGAACATTTCTGCATGGACTTGCTTCAATTCAGCCACAAGAGCATTAGTGAGATCGGGAACTGATGTTGGGCAATTAGACCTGACTCGCAATTGGTGTTCCAATTCAACTGACGGTGCCGGAGAAGATGGCTGACGTTTTACGTGCTCCTAACCGATTGTTTTTATGTTCGTTTTTCGCCGTTGTTATTTTTTTAACTTATGTACATAATGTTGCTGCTACCGTCTCTTATGACCGAAAATGACGGAGTTGTGGCTGAACGACGACACATACGCTGTACCAGCAGGATAGAACAGCAGCGTCTGGTAAGACAAGGGGTGGAAGACTATGCATATATGTAAACAACAGCTGGTGCACGAAATCAAAGTGACTTTTTAAAAATGTATTTAACCTTTATTTAACTAGGCAAGTCAGTTAAGAACAACTTATTATTTACAATGACGGCCTAGAAACAGTGGGTTAAGTGCCTTGTTCAGGGGTAAAACGACAGACTTTTACCTTGTCAGCTCGGAGATCCGATCTAGCAACCTTTTATTACTTGCCCAACGCTCTAACCACTAGGCTACCTGCCGTCCTTAGCACTCAGGTCTGTAGCCATGAAGTGCTTTGAAAGGCTGGTCATGGCTCACATCAACACCATTATCCCAGAAACCCTAGACCCACTCCAATTTGCATATCGCCCTAACAGATCCACAGATGATGCAATCTCTATTGCACTCCACACTGCCCTTTCCCACCTGGACAAAATGAACACCTATGTTGGAATGCTATTCACTGACTACAGCTCAGCATTCAACACTATTGTGCCCTCAAACCTCATCAATAAGCTAAGGACCCGGGGACTAAACACCTCCCTCTGCAACGGGATCCTGGACTTCTTGACGGGCCGCCCCCAGGTGGTGAGGGTAGGTAACAACACATCCACCACGCTGATCCTCAACACGGGGGCCCCTCAGGGGTGCGTGCTCAGTCCCCTCCTGTACTCCCTGTTCACTCATGACTGCACGGCCCGGCACGACTCCAACACCAGTGGTAGGCCTGATCACCGACAACGTCGAGACAGCCTATAGGGAGGAGGTCAGATACCTCGCCATGTGGTGCCAGGACAACAACCTCTCCCTCAATGTGAGCAAGACAAAGGAGATGATTGTGGACTACAGGAAAAGGAGGACAGAGTATACCCCTATTCTATTGACAGGGCTGTAGTGGAGCAGGTTGAGAGCTTCAAGTTCCTTGCTGTCCACATCACCAACAAACTATCATGGTCCAAGGCTTCTAAACAGCTTCTACCCCCAAACCCTAAGACTCCCGAACATCTAATCAAATGGCTACTATTTGCATTACCCCCTCTTTTACGCTGCTGCTACTCTCTGTTATTATCTATGCATAGTCATTTTAATAACTCTACTTACATGCACATATTACCTCATGCCCCCGTACATTGACTCTGTACCGGTACCCCCTGGTACAGAGTCTCGCTATTGCTAATTTACTGCTGCTCTTTAACTACTTGTTACTTTTATTTTTATTCTTATTCATATTTTTTAAACTGCATTGTTGGTTAGGGGCTTGTAAGTAAGCATTTCACTGTAAGTATTTGGCGCATGTGACTAATAAAAATGTATTTGATTTTGTTTTGATTTGGAATTCATCCAAAAGGTGTTCGATGGGGTTGAGGTCAGGGCTCTGTGCGACCAGTGAAGTTCTTCCAAACCGATCTCAACAAACCATTTCTGTATGAACCATTTCTGTATGGACCTGGCTTTGTGCATGGGGGCATTGTAATGCTGAAACAGGAAAGGGCCTTCCACAAACTGTTGCCACACAGTTGGTAGCACATAATCGTCTAGAATTTCATTGTATGCTGTAGTGTTAAGATTTCTCTTCACTGGAACTAAGGGGCCTAGCCCGAACCATGAAAAACAGCCCCAGACCATTATTCCTCCTCCTCCAAACTTTACATTTGGGCAGGTAGCGCTCTCCTGTCTTCAGCCAAACCCAGATTCAAGATGGTGCCAGATGGTGAAGCGTGATTCATCACTCCAGAGAACACGTTTCCACTGCTCCAGAGTCTAATGGGGGTGAGCTTAACACAACTCCAGCCGACGATTGGCATTGCGCATGGCAATCTTAGGCTTGAGTGCAGCTGCTCGGCCATGGAAACCCATTTCATGAAATTCCTAACCAACAGTTCTTGTGCAGACGTTGCTTCCAAAGGCAGTTTGGAACTCAGTAGTGAGTTTTGCAACCGAGGACTGACGACTTTTACGCGCTACACCCTTCAGCACTTGGCGGTTCCGTTCTGTGAGCGTGTGTGGCCTATCACTTCGCGGCTGAGTTGTCGTTACTCCTAGACGTTTCCACTTCACAATAACAGAACTTACAGTTGACCGGGGCAGCTCTATCAGGACAGAAATTTGACGAACTGACTTGTTGGAAAGGTGGCATCCTATGACGTTGCCAGGTTGAAAGTCACTGAGCTCTTCAGTAAGACCATTCTACTGCCAATGTTTTTCTATGGAGATTGCATGGCTGTGTGCTCGATTTTATACACCTGTCAGCTACGGGTGTGGCTAAAAGAGCCAGATCTACTAATTTGTCCACATACTTTTGTATACTGTAAATAGTGTAGCTACTGACAGCAAAACAACTTACTTGTTTGTCATATGTTCATATATAAAATAAAATCAAAACCTGTAACGGCATCCAGCTCTTCTTGGAAAGAGGAATCATCACAAGCAGCCATTGTAATTATTTTGATAGCCATCTCAGATAGACAGTGCATGGTAACATAGCTCCCTGTGAACCTGGAGAAACTAGTACTGCCCCCATTTTGAAAAGCCTGCCTTCGAGGGTCAGAACAAGGAAGCCAGGGAAAATGAGTCAACCTACATATCCTGCAATGTACTGGCTGACAGGAACATTGTTGAGACAAGTCCAATGGCTCTATTGAACAAGGACAACCATATCTACTCGCTGCTAGCTTGATTGTTCATTGAGCGAAACACAAAGGCCACAATAATTGGTACAAAACACGACTCAATTCATCTTTAGATCAGACAGCAGGATCAATCAACCAATGGCGTCATTGGTTGAACTCTCCCTGTGCGAAAATATTACAAATACTGCTATGGTGCATAATTATGTCTGAAACACCTCTCATCACTCGAAATGATGTAGGGAGAATTGGAAAAACACCCCAAATAGTGTCTAGTGTTGAAGTTTCCTTTTAACAATTGTCTACTTGTCCAGGACAAGTAAAACAAAATAGTTGGACAAGAAGAATATAGATGTGAGTTGTCTAAGTGGACAAGTAAATATATATATTTTTTAAATCACAATATCAAACAAATATTCCGATCAGAATTGGATCATTCTTCCTGTGGATGCGATGTATTTCTGTTCTCCCAACTTCTGCAGAGCGCATCGAGTAGGATTGTATTGCACTGACAGGCAGGAGCGGCCTTTCAATCATCCCCGGGTGCGAGCTTTTGAAATGAAAATGCAGAGCCTTGTATAGCTGCGTGTGCACATTTTTTGATATTCTTGCTAATTAGCGAGTTACTTGCACAGTTATAGCACATTTTGGGTCAGCAAACAGGGTTTGTAGGGTCATATAAATGCTGTAAAGGTCATGGTGTGTGCATCACCTGCATGGGTGCCCATGCTAGTGGGCCAGAGGAGAGAGAGATTGCAATAGGTAGGCCTATAAAATAATGATAGACTAACAACAGACTAACTAGATTGCCAATTCAACACATATCGTGGAGCTTGGCTAGTTATCTCTGTAGTTAACTATTTAGTTATTAGCATGTACAGTATTAATGTCATTGTCATGTCCGATGTCCTAAAAACTTTTCACCAGCACTCGAACCTCAAATGGCCGACATGCAGTTGATGAATGGGGGTCCTACTAAACCAACGCTACATACTCTGATTCTAAAGTTGTTTCTCCAGCGCTGAATATTGGGAGCGGAAAAATAAATTGAATAAGAAAAAATATTTTCTAAAGACATAAAAAATATTTGTCCTAATGTAGGCCTAATGTTGCAATATCTTTTAGGCTATGAAGGGTGGCCAACCATCCTCCAAGAGAGCCTTAAAGGGGCAGTGTTGTATTTCATCATACCACAGCACTGTTGGAAAAGGCTTAAAAAGGTTAATGTCAAGCCCTGACAATAATAAACATTGTAACCTAATTTGATCATGATTTGGACAGTCTTTATTGCCAGGTACTGGATGAATGGAAGCAAACCCAGCTTAGATCAAGATTCAATCATTAGAGATCCAATCTATGGTATGTCTCAATACTAATGATGGTGAAGGGTACAGTAGATGATGAGGTCTCCTGCTCCATCCGACACTAATATTACAGAACATGATCTACATATCCTCTCTATTATATAGCATTATGTTATACTGTATGTGTTAGTCCCCCCCATACACACACCCTGCTGTGATTGACATGGTCGTCTCAGGAGAGGTAGTGAGAAACAGAGGTGTGACAAGCCGTCGTTGGCAGTATCTCAGGTGTGACTGTCATATGACATCCATTTGGGACTAACAGCTCCTTGAGAAGTGTGACATGCCGTCTAAACAGCTCAGTGTACTCAGGACTGAAACACTATCTTACAAGTAAACCATCACAACCGTCAACCTATTCATCAACTATTTTCTTTTCTAGGCCTCCTCTTGACTCTCCTCCGTCTCTGTAATAATATCTAGGCTATAACCACTCTTCTCTTGTCTCTCCTCCATCTCTGTAATAATATCTAGTCTATAACCACTCTCCTCTTGTCTCTCCTTCGTCTCTGTAATAATATCTAGTCTATAATCACTCTCCTCCATCTCTGTAATACTATTTAGTCTATAATCACTCCCTCTATTTGCATCCATCTCCCCCTCCACCCCCCTCTCTCTCTAATGAATAGCCCCCCCCCCCCACCCCCACCCCCCAACACACTCCTGGTTGAACAGAGAGGATAGGGACACACACTCACATCCCATTACATCCACATCAGTATCATCATATCCCCTTATTCCCCTCCTGTCTAATGCCCATTAAACCTCAACATCACATTAACAGCAGTCCTAAATCACACACATTACCATAACATGTATGAGTCCATGTGTATGGCGAGGGGGGACAGAGACAGACAGGAAGCAGTGGGATAGAGAGAGAAAAGAGAGAGAGCGAGAGAGAGACCCAGGTCTCAGTCATCCATCAAACCTAATGATTCTATTACAGTTAGTCAGAGACACGCTAACACTAATGTAAACGGTGATACAGACTGGCATACTAGTGTGTTTACGGTCTTTTACACACACATGCACAGAGCGCACAGAGCATACAGCGTGCACACACACACACACAGGGATGTGCAGAATGCAAACAAATAAACTCAGGTGTGCAGAATACAAACACAGTAACAGTTTCTGGTGGCGTAACCTCTGGTAAGGAGTACAGATTGGATACTTTCCTATTTTTAATAGATAGTCTCTCTCTCTCTCTCTCTCTCTCTCGCTCTCTCTCTTGCTCTCTCTCTCTCTCGCTCTCTCTCTCTCTCTCTCGCTCTCTCTCTCTCTCTCTCTCTCTCTCTCCTACTATATTCAGTTCCCCACAGAAGAGAAGGAGAGAGCAGTATATCTTGTGAATAGGGCATTTATCTGGTGTTATAGCATCACCATCACTGATCTGAGATGAGCCCTGGGAGAAATGTAGAAATGAATAGAAGTCATTCAGAGGTTCCATTAAATGCCAAGAGTATCACCCAACACGCACGCACACACACACACTACACGCACATGTGTGCACTCAAACATATACAGACACACACAACTGGGTCTATTAAAGTAGAACAGGAGAAGGCACGCTCTTTACAGGGCATTAGTTGTGGCAGGGCTATGGAGGTGAGAAGAATATAAATATACATATTATACAGTATATCTTCCTCTGGGCCTCTGAAACCCCACCCTGGGAGATAAGGATGTTTACATAGTCCCTGACACAGAGCAGGAAGTAAATTAGGCTGAGGTGGACCCAGTGTCCCAGTGTCTTTAAAACACTTCTATTATCCTGGATAAAGCCTTATGGTGTGTCTGAGTGTTACCCTCCATAGCATGGTGCCTGGTACAGAATAAGGCAGGGTCACAGCAAAGTGCTAACACACACATACACACACACACAGAAAATAATGGTTCTAAATAGTACCAGATAGGGGTTATTTGGCTTGTAACCATAGCGGAACCCTTTTTGGGGCTATATAGAACCCTTTTTTGAAGGTTCTATAAATAATCATGCTCATAAGGTTCTAAATGGAACCAGTATAGAACAGTATAGAACTATAAAGAACCTGTTCCTAAGGTTCTATAAAGAACCATTAAAAAAGGTTCTATATAGCACCAACAAAAGGGTTCCTCTGTCACACCATCTGTTTTACATGTCTTTGTGATTGTCTCCACCCCCTCCAGGTATCGCCCATCTTCCCCTTTATCCCCTGTGTATTTATACCTGGGTTCTCGGTTTGTCTGTTGCCAGATCATTTTGTTTTGTCAAGGCTACCAGCAATTTTCCCTCTGCTCCTGTCTCTTGATTGTTCCTGTTTCCTAGTTTTCCCGGTGTTGACCATTCTGCCTGCCCTGACCCTGAGCCTGCCTGTCATCCTGTACCTTTGCCCCACCTTTCTGGATTACTGACCTCTGCCTGCCCTTGACCTGCCTTTTGCCTGCCCCTGTTCGATTAATAAACTGTTGTTACTTTGACATTGTCTGCATCTGGCTTACCTGAATCGTGATAACCTATATGGTTAGTAGGACCCTTTTTTAAGGTTCAATAAAGAACCTTCTCAATCTGAAAGGTTCATTGTAGATCCTTTTGAAGAACCATACAGTGTTTTTATTCTGGTCAGCCATATTATATTCCAAAGGTGTTATTACTGTGTTAATTGACAAGTTGAATCAAGTGAGCTACCTCTGGAACAGCTGGGGGTCCCTGAGGAGGGTATTGAGAACCACTGACTGATTTAGTCAACCATTCTCAATAGACACAAGGCCATAAAGGAGTCTCTTTCACAAGACACAGTCACTAGCCATAGTCATATAACACGTGATAGCATAACACACCACATTAGATGAACTGGAATGACACTCTCACTAACAAAAAGAGCTGTGACCAAACCATGCCCCAAAATATTCAAATTACCCTACATTTGAATTATCACTAAAAGAGAAAATAACCTTTTGTGAACTGTAAAGAACCATTGAAGAGCTTAAAGGGTGATTTGAGTCATTATAGTTCCACATAGAACCATCACCCTTCCTAATGAACCCACGTTTTTTTTGTGTGTACAGTACACACACAGACACACACACACACTACACTCTCTCCAGATCAGTCTAGGGTTACAGCGCAGGGCAGTCTGTATTGCGCTGTGTTTAAGACCAGTTAAACTTAATGACCTCCTTCATCGTCCTAGCCTATTAAATAAACTACAACATTAGTCCGCCAAATGAAGTTTGGCCTTTTACGCTTGCCCTCCGGGATGTGGCGGTTTTATCAGGAAGTGATAAAAGGTAGATCATCTCACATCCACTTGAGGAGAAGATGGGTTGGTTTTAACAATGGAAAGGACCCGACACCATACAGCTGATATGAAACAATCTTACTCTAGCCCTGCAGTATGCATTTAATAGGGCAAGTTGCCTAATGGTAGCCTTTTAATGAGATGAAATGGTTCTATGGTATATTGTGATAGGTTTAATAGAGAAACGTCCCTAGCTTATGACGCAGGCCTGACGAGCATAGATTCCTTGTCTTTACTGTTGGTGTAAAGCAGGAGTGAACATACAGTATCTGCTACACTACGGCTGCTGTATCTGCTGGTTCTTAACCTTGTGTTTCAATCAGAGACTGATTAACACCTGGGTAACCATGTGGTTGAAATATCTGGCCAATCAATGATAGAATGTGTTTGTTTTTTATACAACCCCGGAGAACACTGGTGAAACGCTGATGTTGCTCATAGATCGGAGGATTCCACTATGGTCCTCACCACTGTTATTGTCCATCCTTCCCCTCTAATCAGGGATTGATTCAGACCAGGGACCTTTGACACCAGGTGAGTGGTGAGCTAATCAGCAACATTAAATCAGTCATTTAACTACAAGATAGAAAAGAAAACCAGCAGGAATGGAGCCCACAAGAAATGGAGATGCGGTCCCGTGTTGTAAAGACTTGGCTTACACTTCTACAACAGGGCTTTTGTGTTTCAACAGGGCTTTTGTGTTTCAGAGTTAACTGACGCCAAACAACTGATCCAGGATAATGTATTTTGTCACACCCCCTAATGGTTAAGGTTAGGATAGGGAGCACTACCCACTATCAGACCTGTGTGTCACACAAAATTACTTCCCCATTGTTTTTGACGAGTCACTGACACTCCATTACTGTGAACATGGGGAAAGGGACCTCAAGCAGTTGTAAATGTGTGTGTGTGTTTGTGTGTGTGTATGCATGCATGCGTATGTGTTATTGTGTGTGTGTGTGTTTTGCCAGTACATTTGATTGAAGTGTAATTCCAGCAGGCGTATTGTACCTTTTATGAGCCCAGCATGTTTTCTGTCAGAACTGAGGTGCTTTAACGTCAAATAAACAAGGAAGTGGAGATATTCTTCCAAACTGTCATATATACACAGAGGACGAGAGGTTTACGCACACTGAGAAAAAGAGAGCGAGAAGGGAAAGACAGAGAGAGAACGAGAGGGAACGAGAGAGGGACAGTGGGAGAGAAAAAGTGCTATTCTATGTTTAATGTAAAAAATTGCTTACTTCCTTGCTCTCTCTCGCTTGCTCTCAAATCTCTCTCTATATCCCTCCTCTATGTCATTAGCCGGGTGCTCTGTATTTATAACCTCCATAAAGTTTTTATGGCCTCAACCATTACATGGAGGTCATACTGACATGCTAACACACGCACGCACGCACGCACGCACGCACGCACGCACGCACGCACGCACGCACGCACGCACGCACACACACACACACACACACACACACACACACACACACACACACACACACACACACACACACACACACACACACACACACACACACACACGCTGTAGAAATAAATAAATAAACACACAAGCACTCTGACATGCAGAACACACTGTGCTGAACATACCGTACTACAAACGCACCATCACACACACAAGCACGCAAACACACACATTCAAACACACTGGCGTGATGTGAGCGAGGTGATAAAAAGAGATGCAGTGTATCTGTTTCCTATCGGCCTCATACTTATTGAGCTCTGCCGGGGATAAAACACTGGCCATCAATCACTGAGTCAACCTATTAGGAAGCTTGGTTTCCGGGATCACGCCCCTGCCTTGTCTAAAGGAAGGTCTTGTTGGAGGAGTGGTGTATATCTTCCATCTCAGTGAGATAGTAGCTGCTCTCTGTATCCTATCTGTACCACATCGCACAAGAGCAATGACCAGCTTTAGAAATAAACAGCACAGGGGACACAAATCAGACACACACACGCAAAAATAAACATTTCAATGCAGACACGCACACACACACAAACTTATTTGGAGCCGTAGTCTACACAGTGAAAAGCTGTTAGAGAACTCCATTTCTCTAGTTCCTCTATCTGCCTCAATTCATTATTGCACTGTATTCCAGATACATCTGCTCCATCCCTGTCTGTATCTAATGGCCAAGCAGAACTAACCCAGTGACAAGAGCTCAGAATCTCTCCGCTGGCTAAGCAGAACTAACCCTGGGAGTGAATCAGGATACACAGAGAGATATGGAGACAAACACCTACAATGAAACACACCAGATTTTAAACAGGCCTAGAAGAGCTGTGTTAGTAACCAGATCAGGTCATATTGCAATGGTAGTATAATACAACATTCTGATTCCTGAGAGAGAGACAGAGAGACAGAGAGAGAGACAGAGAGAGAGACAGAGAGAGAAAGAGACAGAGACAGAGAGAGAGACAGAGAGAGACACAGAGAGAAAGAGACAGAGACAGAGAGAGAGACAGAGAGAGACACAGAGAGAAAGAGACAGAGAGAGAGACAGAGACAGAGACAGAGAGAGAGAGACAGAGAGAGAGAGAGAGAGACACAGAGAGAAAGAGACAGAGACAGAGACAGAGAGAGACACAGAGACAGAGACAGAGACAGAGACAGAGACAGAGAGAGAGAGACAGAGAGAGAGAGAGAGAGAGAGAGAGAGAGAGAGAGACACAGAGAGAAAGAGACAGAGACAGAGACAGAGAGACAGAGACAGAGAGAGAGACAGAGAGACAGAGAGAGAAACAGAGAGAGACACAGAGAGAAAGAGACAGAGAGACAGAGACAGAGAGAGACAGAGACAGAGACAGAGACAGAGAGACAGAGAGAGAAACAGCAAGAGACACAGAGAGAAAGAGACAGAGAGAGACACAGAGAGAAAGAGACAGAGACAGAGACAGAGAGAGACAGAGACAGAGACAGAGACAGAGAGAGAAACAGAGAGAGACACAGAGAGAAAGAGACAGAGAGACAGAGAGAGAGAGACAGAGACAGAGAGAGACAGAGACAGAGACAGAGAGAGAGAGAGAGAGAGACAGAGACAGAGACAGAGACAGAGAGAGAGACAGAGAGAGAGACAGAGAGACACAGAGAGAAAGAGACAGAGAGAAAGAGACAGAGAGAGACACAGAGAGAAAGAGACAGAGAGAGACACAGAGAGAAAGAGACAGAGACAGAGACAGAGACAGAGACAGAGAGAGAGACAGAGAGAGAGACAGAGAGAGAGACAGAGAGACACAGAGAGAAAGAGACAGAGAGAAAGAGACAGAGAGACAGAGACAGAGAGAGACAGAGACAGAGACAGAGAGAGAGAGAGAGAGAGAGAGAGAGAGACAGAGACAGAGACAGAGACAGAGACAGAGACAGAGAGAGAGACAGAGAGAAAGAGACAGAGACAGAGAGAAAGAGACAGAGAGACAGAGACAGAGAGAGACAGAGACAGAGACAGAGAGAGAGAGAGAGAGAGAGACAGAGACAGAGACAGAGACAGAGACAGAGACAGAGACACAGAGACAGAGAGAGGAAAATGAAAGAAAATAGATAGAGAGCGAATGGGGGAAATAAAAACGTCACCTTTCCGTCAACCCTAATCAGCACAGTTGACCCAGCAGGGTCCCACAATCCACTGCCTCCTGCCCAGAACACACCTGGGCTGCCCCAAGCACAGCGTGCCCTCAACCCTGGAACTCACCCTGCAGCTAGGGCTGACTGAGCACGGGTGTTTGGTCTCCATAAAAAGAGGACTTACGTAAGTGTGTGTTGGTGTGTGTGTGCATATGTCTGCGTGTTTGATACGTGTGTGCAAGCATTCAGATGTGTATGTGTGTATGCAAGCATGTGTGTAAGCAAGTGTGTGTGCATTCACGTATGCGGGCCTGTATGTGTGTGTGTCTCCCTGACCTTGGTCCTGGCTCTTTAGCTTTCTGTCGGGAAGGGGCTTAGCAGTGTTTGGCAGGCTGTAAAGTGCTGATCTGGACCAAGATATGCATTACGGGCCAACACTTCAACATCAATTAACACACCAGCAGGAGGTCACAGCACTATAGAGAGACGTGTGTGTGTGAGAGAGAGAATCACCTACAACATACAACACAAACGCAAAACAGTAGAATGGAGAAAAGTCAAAAAGCAGGAAGAGGAAGAGGAAGTGATATCCTAAAGAAGTGCACCGCTTCATCCCACCCTCCATCTTACCTGTGACGGTGAGCTCAGTGGTCCTGTGTACCACGAAGCCCCCGAAGGTGACCTCACAGGTGTAGTTGCCGATGTCGTCCTCTTTGACCTCTCTGATGGACAGAGAGTCTCTTCCCTGGAGGATGGAGGCCCGCCACTGCTTAGGACGACACTCCTGGGAGTCACACACACACACACGCACACACACAATACAACATGGGGTTATAGTGCTATTGACAATGAGACACATGAAATCATCATAACATAGAGAACAGGTTGGACTGTTATGTCATGAACACCAACAACAGCAATGGAGGTTCTGTTGAGGTGGCCTATGCATGATGCCTTTGATTTCTGCATTGGTTACATACTGAATTTGTCAACGCTAAGTTGCTTTGGATAGTGGTATCTATTACAGTTAAGGATATTGGGGAAGAGGAGACCAAACAGAGTCATTATATTATCTAGACAGTAGAGAGGACTGTAAAGAGAGCAGTGGAATGCATAGTGTATCACTGCCAACCAGAGAGAACCCATATGGGAAGAGTTATCCTACTTATTTGATAGAAGTGTATTGCACTGAACTGGATACTCCAGATTCAATATTCTCCGACTGGTAAGGACACGGAATGTCATTTGAAAAGTCTCCACTGGCAAAATAATGTGTTTGTGTGTGTGTGTGGCGTGTATGTGTGTGTGCGTATGTATGTGTGGTTTGTGTGCGTGTGTGTGTACATAGGCAGAGTGTACATAGGCTCCTCACTCCGGGTACTCTCCTCCCTCTCTGGCAGGGACAACTCTGGCTCAGAGGATTCTATTCCACCGTAGCTCGCGGCAACCCTCGGAATTCAATCAGCTCGGCTGCAGAGCAATCCAAATAACTCCAGGTTCCAGCGCTCCCAGTCATTATCCAAGCCTTAATTGAATTCTGGGAAAACCTGGAGGTCGAGTCCGACTGGCTAATCTACCACTGATCTGCCTTTGATTAGTTTGGCCTGGGCTGCTCCCTGGGATGCGCGCTGTGATCCGCAGGCCATGCCTGACCTCAACAGGGGAGAACTCAGGTGAGAAAGGTAACTCGAGAGTCAGATAATAGATATCTTAGGCTAGGAGCATTTAGAGGACACACACACACTTTTTCTCTCTCTGCATGCTGGGAGTGTTTGGTGCATGCTGGGAATTGTATGAGCGAGTGCGAGTGTTGTCTGAAGTTACATCGCCTGTTTTTTCCTTCTTGTTTTACTTTTCTTGGTGGTTTTCCTTTTTCTATACATGATTAAGGTGATTATTTATCTTATTTATTTGTTGTGGTAGAATTGAGTATATTGTTTTTCTTGTAGAAATTGCCCTGGTGGGGATGGCGACCCACATGGGGACGCCGTCCCTGTCACTTCGGCACGGCTTTAAGTGTGTTACTGAAGCTACTGTCACTGTGGAGGAGTTTCTGGTTGCCGTAGGAGAGAAGATAGGCTATGAGAATGTTTCTTATGCGTCGCGGATGAATGAAGCGGTGGTGTTTTTTCTTAAAGAAATGTTTATTCAAGTTACGCTGCTTTTTTCTCCGTCAACAAGAGTAACGATTTCGAATGTACCGCCGTTTATTCCCAATGAGCTATTGGAGAGCGAGTTATTGCGCTTTGGGAAGTTTGCAAGTTCAATTAAGATTGTCCCGTTGGGTTGCAAACACCTGGCTTTGAAACATGTTGTATCATTTCAAACACCGGCTCTGAAACAGGTTATGTCGTTTCAAACACCCGGCTCTGAAACAGGTTATGTCGTTTCAAACACCGGCTCTGAAACAGGTTATGTCATTTCGTTGGGTTGCAAACACCGGCTCTGAAACAGGTTATGTCGTTTCAAACACCCGGCTCTGAAACAGGTTATGTCGTTTCAAACACCGGCTTTGAAACATGTTGTATTGTTTCAAACACCCGGCTCTGAAACAGGTTATGTCATTTCAAACACCGGCTCTGAAACAGGTTGTCGTTTCAAACACCCGGCTCTGAAACAGGTTATGTTGTTTCAAACACCCGGCTCTGAAACAGGTTGTATTGTTTCAAACACCCGGCTCTGAAACAGGTTGTATTGTTTCAAACACCCGGCTCTGAAACAGGTTATGTCGTTTCAAACACCGGCTCTGAAAAAGGTTATGTCGTTTCAAACACCCCGCTTTGAAACAGGTTGTCGTTTCAAACACCCGGCTCTGAAACAGGTTGTCGTTTCAAACACCGGCTCTGAAACAGGTTATGTTGTTTCAAACACCGGCTCTGAAACAGGTTGTCGTTTCAAACACCCGGCTCTGAAACAGGTTGTCGTTTCAAACACCCAGCTCTGAAACAGGTTAAGTCGTTTTGGTGACAGGTGTTTATGTTTTTGGACTCAACGAAGCAGACTTTGGAGTTATCGTTTAAAGTCAAGTATGACAACAGACTGTATATGGCTTATGCTAGTACGGGCAGTCAACGGTGTTTTGAGTGTGGGGATGTTGGCCATAAGCGACATGCTTGCCCGAAAAGGGAGAAGGCGGAGGGAGGGGCGCAGGTGGTCCTCGTAACACCTGGGCCCCCTGATGTAGGGAGAGGTGGGACGACAGTGGTAGAGCAGCCACAAGCACCTGTTGCTGAGGAACAAGTTTTCCGTGTTGAGGGTACAGAGTTTCAACTTGTACCAGAGGGGAACATAGCGTCTGTTATGCAGCAGAAAAATATTGTTGTAGGAGGTCGGATCTTGGGAGCCATTTCCTCAGACTGGTGAGGAGATGCCCAGTATGAGTGATGGGGTACAGGAGGGGGTTCATGTGGACCTAGTCTCCCAAGTAGAGGAGGAGATGCCCACTACAAGTAATGGGGTACAGGAGGGGGTTCAGGTGGGGCTAGTCTCCCAGGTAGTGGAGGAGATGCCCGGTACGAGTGATGGGGTGCAAGTGGGGAGTGTTGAGAGGGATGTGGTAGAGGGGAGTCAGGGGTCTGTGGCCTCAGTTGAGGAGGATCAGGAGAAGGATATGGATATCTCTAAGATAGCAGCTGGCGAGGACTCAATTTACAATCTAGAGGAGGTAAATGGGTTCCTGGATCAGACTTTTGGGAAATCTGTCAAATTGGTAGATTTTTTTTATGTTGATAAGTTTGTGAGGTCAGCTGTGATGTTCCAGAAGACAGTGGGGTTAGACCAGTTAAGTGAGAAGAAGCGTTTTCGCTTGAGGAAATTTGTTACTGCTGTTACGGCAGCAAAAGGTGGTGGGAAACGTGATAAGGTTAAGAGAAAATTAAAACAATTAAAACAAATAATGATGACCATTGCCTCATAGGGTGTTTTTTTCTCTTTGTCTGGTTTCTCTGTGGTTTCTTCTGCTTTTATTTTCTCTTTTCTATATGGAGGTACTAAGGGTAGGCTCTCTCAATATTAATGGGGGAAGGGACAGGAATAAGAGGGCTTGGTTATTAGAAGTAATAAAACAGAAAAGGCTTAATGTAGTTTTCCTACAGGAGACACATAGTGATGAGGATAATGAGGTTGACTGGGGTATGTGGTGGGAGGGGCAGCATATACTCAGTCATGGTATTAATTTCAGTGCTGGGGTGGCAATTTTGTTTTCCTCAGGCTTAGGGGTGACTGTGGTATCTGCAACAGAGATTGTCAAGGGTCAGGTTTTAATGGTCAAGGCAGATGTTATAGGTTTTCTGTTAATTTTTTTGAATGTTTATGCTCCTAATGAGGGTACAGACAGAGCATATTGCAGTATTTGATCAAATAAAGGAAACCTTAAGACAGTGTTACCAAGAGGGGTGTATGGTTTTATGGGGGGACTGGAACTGTACAGTGGATTTTACTATTGACCGCACTGCTGAAGAACCTCACCTGCGGTCAACTACTTGCCTGTCTGGTCTATTAACTGAGTTTGAGCTCTCTGATGTTTGGAGAGTAAGGAATGCAACATTTAGGCTGTACACATGGTTAAAAGTTAATGAAGGTCATGTCAGATTAGACAGGTTGTATGTATCTGATCACTACTGTAGTAGGGTTGGAAGGTTAGACAGGTTGTATGTATCTGATCACTACTGTAGTAGTGTTGAAGGTGTGATATTACTCCTGAGGGTTTTTCTGATCACCATATTGTTACTGTTGATATTCACTTGTCCTGTCCATGAAAGTCATCACCTTATTGGTATTTTAATGTTAAATTGTTACATTATGTCATGTTTTGTGAAAGGTTTTGTTGTTTTGGGAAAAATTGAGGTTTACAAAAGGGAATTTTGAGTCCTTGAGACAATGGTGGGAGGTTGGAAAGGCCCAAATACAATTGTTTTGTCAACAGTATACTGCTCTGTCTCGTATTGAAGTTAAAGAGACTATCAGAGCCCTTGAACAGGACATCAAATCTATTGAATTGAAGTTGCTCACTCAGAATGACCCCGGACTAGTCATGAACTTACAGGACAAGAAACATGAACTGAGGTCGTTTCTACATGAAAGAGTGTAGGGTGCCTTGATGAGGTCTCGCTTTGCTACCCTCAAAGATATGGATGCTCCTGGTACTTTTTTTTATACCTAGGACAGTCGACATTGCAACGCAAACAGATGGTCTGCCTTCGTCTCCCTGATGGGAAGGTGACCACGGATGACAGTGAAATGCGCCAACATGCCGTGGATTTCTACTCTATAAGGTGGATGATTGTGATTCTCTTTGTACTGAACAGCTGTTACATGGACTTCCTCAATTGGGCCCTGAGCAGAGAGTTGATTTGGACTCTGACATTACTCTGCAGGAGCTGTCCACAGCAGTTATGCAGCTCTCATCAGGCCGAGCCCCTGGCATCGATGGTTTACCATCTGAGTTTCGGGGATCTGTTGGGGGGATTTTTCTGAAGTGGTGTGTGAATCTTTCATGAGGGTTCTCTTCCTGTTTCCTGTCAATGTGCTGTGCTTTCATTGTTGCCAAAAAAGGGGGATTTGGCTCTTCTAAAAAATTGCCGACCTGTTGCATTGCTGTGTGCAGAATATAAAATTGTATCTAAATGTCTCTCAGACAGGTTGAAAGAGTATCTGGGGCTGTTGGTCCACAAGGACCAGTCCTACTGTGTACCTGACCGCTCTATAGTTGATAACTTGTTTCTAATAAGAGATGTTTTAGACATCTGTAAACTTCTTTGGATCAAGAGAAGACCTTTGACTGTGTAGACCACCAGTAGTCATTCAAAACAATGAAAGCTTTTGGGTTTGGGGATGGTTTTCTTGTCTTGGATGAGTTTACTGTATACTGGGGCCTCATATATGTAGAAGGTGGGGGGTGGTTTGAGCTGCCCCATCCCCGTCCAAAGGGGTATCAGGTAGGGATGCCCAATTTCAGGGCAGTTATATTATCTGGCAATTGAACCAATACTTTGTTTTTTAAGAGCGAGGCTTACTGGTTTCTCTGTGCCAGGGGTAATGAAGGGTCCCACGATAGCACTGTCTGTGTATGCAGATGACGTGACAGTTTTTATTACAGGGGGTGAGGATGTTAAGGTTTTCTCAAACACTTTAAAGGTGTATGAGGGGGCCTCCTCAGCTAGAGTCAATTGGGAAAAGAGCGAATCGCTGTGGGCAGGTCAGCTTCAGACGGGGTCCGCACCACAGTTACCAGGGGCGATTCAGTGGGGCAGAGATGGGATGAAGACTTTGGGGGCTCCGATGTCTTTCAGAAAAAGAACTGGGAGGGTGTAGTGGAGAAAGTGTGTGCCAGATTGTCAAGGTGGAAATGGGTGCTACCCCAGCTGTCTTACAGGGGAAGGGTGCTGGTAGCCAATAATCTTGCTGCCTCTACCCTGTGGCTCAGACAGATGACTTTACAGCCACTGGGGGGCCTGATATAAGAGCTTCAGAGGACCCTTGTCAATTTATTTTGGTCTGGACAACATTAGATTAAAGCTGTGGCCCTGTGCCTGCCACTGCACGAGGGTGGGCAAGGTCTGGTGGACATTTCTTCCAGGATCATGGCTTTCCGGCTTCAAGTAGCCCAGAAACGGTTGTACTGTGACCATTCTAGCTGGGTCGACGCAACCTATACATTGATGAGGAGAGTGGGCTGTTTGGGCTTAGACAAGCACCTTTTCCTCTTAAAGCTGGAGGGGGTGATTTGTCTGGCTTGACTCCATTCTATGAGTCTGTTAAACAGGCTTGGAGAGTTAATGTCAAGTGCCGTAAGACCGGCACCCCACCAGGGATGTGGCTTTTGAAGAACCTCTTTTTTACAACACTGCCATCCAGTCCCGTGCTGTGGGTTCAGCCAGCCTATGTCATGCCTGTTAGGTGTGGGGTGTACCAAGCTGGGTCATCTGATGCGGAGTAGGAGCAGATCGTTGGAGGAGCTGGGAGAAAAAGCGGGGTTCCGATCATCTCGCCTACTGAGGAAGGTCGTAGCTGAGGTCTGTAATTCCTTGCCAGTACTTCATCGGCAGTATGAAGGGGTCAAATCAATGAGGTGGGTGGGTGTGTTTGGTCCAGGTGCCTCCCCAAAAGGCTGTTGGTGGTCTTTATATAAACTACCTATTGAAAAGAGGACAGCTGACCTCCAATGGAGGATAATACATGGAGCCATAGCCACCAACATGCATCTGGTACACCTGGATCCTACTGTTGGGGAGGAGTCTGAAACTCTGGCACATCTGTTCTTACAGTGTCCCAGGTTGGTCGGGATGATTGACCTGATCCCTAGCTGGTTCTCAGCTCTGGGAAAGGTGTTCTCTTCACAACTGTGTATATTTGGGCTAAAGTACAGGTTTAGTCGAAGGGGTGTAGTTATTTTGCTGTATTTTGTGTCAGGGGCAGCTAAATTAGCAATATGGAAGACCTGAAAGAACAGTATTCGGGGACAGGGGTCTGTGGATGGGGTGGGAATGCTGGAGGGGATGTTGGCAGCAAGACTGAGGAATGAGTTTGCCTATTACAAAATGGTTAATAACATGGATCTGTTTATGAGTATATGGTGTATTCAGAGGCTGTTGTGTTTAATTGATGTGTAACTATGGTTTTGTGTGAGTGTTGTCGTGTTGTTTGTTCCCAATAAAGGTTATTTAAAACTCTCTCTCTCTCTCTCTCTCTCTCTCTCTCTATCTCTCTCTCTCTCTCTCTCTCTCTCTCTCTCTCTCTCTCTCTCTCTCTCTCTCTCTCTCTCTCTCTCTCTCTCTCTCTCTCTATCTCTCTCTCTTTCCCTCTCTCTCTCTCTCTCTCTCTCTCTCTCTCTCTCTCTCTCTCTCTCTCTCTCTCTCTCTCTCTCTCTCTCTATATATATATTTTCCGCAGGGCAAAGTGAACTATAATATAAAAAGGTTCTCTCCTCATCAGTGTGTGAATAATGAATCCCATCTTTGTGAAAGCCCTCTGTTCCTCTGTCTCTGTATTCATGTACTGTGTGTTTCTCCTAAGATGACCTCTACACTGATACTGGTGCACTGCAGACAGGTGTCGTGTAATTCTCCTATTATTAACAAATCCCACATGCATAATCTGACCCAGGCCCCCACGGACACAGCTTTTACATTCCATAGAAACAACTAGGAAGTGATCTGAAAACAAAGTAATGAGGCACCATCTTCACCAAGTTAAATCAGACACACACACACACACACACACACACACACACACACACACACACACACACACACACACACACACACACACACACACACACACACACACACACACACACACACACACACACACACACACACACACACACACACGCACACACACATCTCTCACCTTAAACCAGATGATATGGGGGTCTTTCCCAGGTTCTATGTAGTCCTCTATGTCTGGACAGGTGATGTCTTTGCTCTTGCTGAGTTCGGCCTTCTCCATATGTCTCATGTCAGAGTTGTAGCAGAGGTCTGTGTCGTTCTCAGCCACGTGGAGGGACATGGACACCTTCATACAGTAGGTTGAATTCCTGGAACACACCAGCACAACCAACAGGTCACTGACAAGATTCAGACCATAAGAGAAAATGCATAGTCGCAACTCTTCCTATTCCTGATTTACATTAGCTTTCTTTTTTCTCTCTCTGACTGTATGTTTTACCTCCTCTTCTCCTGTCCTCATTCCTCCCACATGCACACAAACACAGGCAAAACACACATGCACACACACATTGTCGGAGATAGTGCTAACGACGTGTTCATCAGCTTACTGAACCAATGACTCAGGCTCACGACCACTATTGAAATAATGAGGGCCATGCAGCCTGCCCTGGGAATACTAATGACATAACAGACACCACACACACACACACACACACACACACACACACACACACACACACACACACACACACACACACACACACACACACACACACACACACACACACACACACATAGAGAGACAGGGGATGGAAGGAGTGGAAGAACCTGCTTAGTCATCACAGTGATGTAATAGCCCTCTGACAGCAGAGGAGCAAGCCCGTGGCATTGAAATACTGAAGGCTGGGTCTAAATACAGTCAAATGCTGAAGGTTATGTCTAAATACAGTCAAATACTGAAGGCTGGGTCTAAATACAGTCAAATGCTGAAGGTTATGTCTAAATACAGTCAAATGCTGAAGGCTGGGTCTAAATACAGTCAAATGCTGAAGGCTGGGTCTAAATACAGTCAAATGCTGAAGGCTGGGTCTACATACAGTCAAATGCTGAAGGCTGGGTCTAAATACAGTCAAATGCTGAAGGCTGGGTCTACATACAGTCAAATGCTGAAGGCTGGGTCTACATACAGTCAAATGCTGAAGGCTGGGTCTAAATACAGTTAAATGCTGAAGGCTGGGTCTAAATACAGTCAAATGCTGAAGGCTGGGTCTAAATACAGTCAAATGCTGAAGGCTGGGTCTAAATACAGTCAAATGCTGAAGGCTGGGTCTAAATACAGTCAAATGCTGAAGGCTGGGTCTAAATACAGTCAAATTCTGAAGGCTGGGTCTAAATACAGTCAAATGCTGAAGGCTGGGTCTAAATACAGTCAAATGCTGAAGGCTGGGTCTAAATACAGTCAAATGCTGAAGGCTGGGTCTAAATACAGTCAAATGCTGAAGGCTGGGTCTAAATACAGTCAAATTACTTCATTTTCTCGTCTACTTTCCTTCAATATGAGTCATTTGAGAAAGCCAGTGGCATGACTGAAAAATAGGCTCATTGTCTGTAGCGGATGGCTAAGTGACGTCATCTCTTCAGATATACGGTACCATTCAAAAGGTTGGACACACCTACTCATTCCAGGGTTTTTCTTTATTTTTACTATTTTCTACATTGTAGAATAATAGTGAAGACATCAAAACTATGAAATAACACATATGGAATCATGTTGTAATCAAAAAAGTGTTAAACAAATAAAAATATATTTTATATTTGAGATTCTTCAAAGTAGCCAACCTTTGACTTGATGACAGCTTTGCACACTCTTGGCATTCTCTCAACCAGCTTCACCTGGAATGCTTTTCCAACAGTCTTGAAGGAGTTCCCACATATGCTGAGCACTTGTTGCCATTCCCAACACCACCGCCCCCATCTCTCTGCCTTGTGTGACCTGTGTAGCATATGGGGCTTAATTTCGTTACATTAACTTTACTGCTGGCCAGATGCTTCCTTTCAAGCTACATGACAGGCTTTCATATTATATAGTCAAGTTATGGAAGTAATAAGAGAATCCCCTCTCCCATAGAAACACCTGACCTCCAGACCATAAAACACACACAGCTGAGGCTGTCAGACACTGCACCAGGCTACTAGAGATATAGCCAACAGGCTGGCTGGGAGGCTCTCTTACTGTGGGACGGAGCTAACTGAGAATAGGGTAAAGTAGGATTGGACTGGAAACCGTAACCAGATGTTAGATAATGCAATGACCGTGTTATTTAAAATTTTGTGTTTTTATTTCGCCTAAACACACACGCACACACACGCACACGCACACGTACACCCGCCTAAGAGCTTCGGAGGTGTAAATGTTGACATGATGAGGGAGATTATCAGAGATGACCTCGTAGCGGAGGGGACACCTGAGCCAATCAGATGGATGGAGTCCCAGGGGAACCAATGAGGGAGCTCTCTACTTGTTAAATATTGAAACTAGGGGATCACTGCGGGATTGTGGGACATTTTTTGTGGTGTTTGATTGATGGACTGTCGGGTCGACAATTCGTCCAAACTTTCAAAAACTGTTTCACTCCAACACAGCAAGCTTTAGTCTCCAACTCGCATTAGCTTCCATTCCCCACACATTAGTATCCCTCACATATGTTCGTTCTCAGAGTAATCACAACAGGAAAACACACACGCAGACCACTGAGAGATACAGGCTCATTTGAGAGGTGGTGAATTCATTCAGTGGGAGACACGTGCATGGACTACAGAGGTGGAGGGAGGGAGATTGTTTAGAGGAGAGAAAACACTGGAGGTGACAGCTTTACATTTACATTAAGTGGGGATGGAGAGAAAGAAAAAGAGAGAGGGGGAGAGGGAGAAACAGAAACAATGAGAGAGAAAGAGAAAGGGGGAGAGAGGAAGAGAGATAGAGAGAGGGGGTAGAGGGAGAAAGCGAGATAGAAAGAGGGGGTAGAGGGAGAAACAGAAACAAGGAGAGAAAAAGAGAGAGGGGGAGAGAGAGGAAGAGAGATAGAGAGAGGGGGTAGAGAGAGAAAGCGAGATAGAGAGAGGGGGTAGAGGGAGAAACAGAAACAAGGAGAGAAAAAGAGAGAGGGGGAGAGAGAGGAAGAGAGATAGAGAGAGGGGGTAGAGAGAGAAACAGAAACAAGGAGAGATAGAGAGAGGAAGCGAGATAGAGAGATAGAGAGAGGGGGTAGAGAGAGAAACAGAAACAAGGAGAGATAGAGAGAGGGGGAGAGAGAGGAAGAGAGATAGAGAGAGGGGGTAGAGAGAGAAACAGAAACAAGGAGAGAAAAAGAGAGAGGGGGAGAGAGAGGAAGAGAGATAGAGAGAGGGGGTAGAGAGAGAAAGCGAGATAGAGAGAGGGGGTAGAGGGAGAAACAGAAACGGGGAGAGAGAGGAAGAGAGATAGAGAGAGGGGGTAGAGAGAGAAACAGAAACAAGGAGAGATAGAGAGAGGAAGCGAGATAGAGAGATAGAGAGAGGGGGTAGAGAGAGAAACAGAAACAAGGAGAGATAGAGAGAGGGGGAGAGAGAGGAAGAGAGATAGAGAGAGGGGGTAGAGAGAGAAACAGAAACAAGGAGAGAAAAAGAGAGAGGGGGAGAGAGAGGAAGAGAGATAGAGAGAGGGGGTAGAGAGAGAAAGCGAGATAGAGAGAGGGGGTAGAGGGAGAAACAGAAACAAGGAGAGAAAAAGAGAGAGGGGGAGAGAGAGGAAGAGAGATAGAGAGAGGGGGTAGAGAGAGAAAGCGAGATAGAGGGGGTAGAGGGAGAAACAGAAACAAGGAGAGAAAAAGAGAGAGGGGGAGAGAGAGGAAGAGAGATAGAGAGAGGGGGAGAGAGAGGAAGAGAGATAGAGAGAGGGGGTAGAGGGAGAAAGAGAGATAGAGAGAGGGGGTAGAGGGAGAAACAGAAACAAGGAGAGAAAAAGAGAGAGGGGGAGAGAGAGGAAGAGAGATAGAGAGAGGGTAGAGGGAGAAAGAGAGATAGAGAGAGGGGGTAGAGGGAGAAACAGAAACAAGGAGAGAAAAAGAGAGAGGGGGAGAGAGAGGAAGAGAGATAGAGAGAGGGTGTAGAGAGAGAAACAGAAACAAGGAGAGAAAAAGAGAGAGGGGGAGAGAGAGGAAGAGAGATAGAGAGAGGGGGAGAGAGAGGTGGTGAATTCATTCAGTGGGAGACACGTGCATGGACTACAGAGGTGGAGGGAGGGAGATTGTTTAGAGGAGAGAAAACACTGGAGGTGACAGCTTTACATTTACATTAAGTGGGGATGGAGAGAAAGAAAAAGAGAGAGGGGGAGAGGGAGAAACAGAAACAATGAGAGAGAAAGAGAAAGGGGGAGAGAGGAAGAGAGATAGAGAGAGGGGGTAGAGGGAGAAAGCGAGATAGAAAGAGGGGGTAGAGGGAGAAACAGAAACAAGGAGAGAAAAAGAGAGAGGGGGAGAGAGAGGAAGAGAGATAGAGAGAGGGGGTAGAGAGAGAAAGCGAGATAGAGAGAGGGGGTAGAGGGAGAAACAGAAACAAGGAGAGAAAAAGAGAGAGGGGGAGAGAGAGGAAGAGAGATAGAGAGAGGGGGTAGAGAGAGAAACAGAAACAAGGAGAGATAGAGAGAGGAAGCGAGATAGAGAGATAGAGAGAGGGGGTAGAGAGAGAAACAGAAACAAGGAGAGATAGAGAGAGGGGGAGAGAGAGGAAGAGAGATAGAGAGAGGGGGTAGAGAGAGAAACAGAAACAAGGAGAGAAAAAGAGAGAGGGGGAGAGAGAGGAAGAGAGATAGAGAGAGGGGGTAGAGAGAGAAAGCGAGATAGAGAGAGGGGGTAGAGGGAGAAACAGAAACGGGGAGAGAGAGGAAGAGAGATAGAGAGAGGGGGTAGAGAGAGAAACAGAAACAAGGAGAGATAGAGAGAGGAAGCGAGATAGAGAGATAGAGAGAGGGGGTAGAGAGAGAAACAGAAACAAGGAGAGATAGAGAGAGAGGAAGAGAGATAGAGAGAGGGGGTAGAGAGAGAAACAGAAACAAGGAGAGAAAAAGAGAGAGGGGGAGAGAGAGGAAGAGAGATAGAGAGAGGGGGTAGAGAGAGAAAGCGAGATAGAGAGAGGGGGTAGAGGGAGAAACAGAAACAAGGAGAGAAAAAGAGAGAGGGGGAGAGAGAGGAAGAGAGATAGAGAGAGGGGGTAGAGAGAGAAAGCGAGATAGAGGGGGTAGAGGGAGAAACAGAAACAAGGAGAGAAAAAGAGAGAGGGGGAGAGAGAGGAAGAGAGATAGAGAGAGGGGGAGAGAGAGGAAGAGAGATAGAGAGAGGGGGTAGAGGGAGAAAGAGAGATAGAGAGAGGGGGTAGAGGGAGAAACAGAAACAAGGAGAGAAAAAGAGAGAGGGGGAGAGAGAGGAAGAGAGATAGAGAGAGGGTAGAGGGAGAAAGAGAGATAGAGAGAGGGGGTAGAGGGAGAAACAGAAACAAGGAGAGAAAAAGAGAGAGGGGGAGAGAGAGGAAGAGAGATAGAGAGAGGGTGTAGAGAGAGAAACAGAAACAAGGAGAGAAAAAGAGAGAGGGGGAGAGAGAGGAAGAGAGATAGAGAGAGGGGGAGAGAGAGGAAGAGAGATAGAGAGAGGGGGTAGAGAGAGAAACAGAAACAAGGAGAGAAAAAGAGAGAGGGGGAGAGAGAGGAAGAGAGATAGAGAGAGGGGGAGAGAGAGAAACAGAAACAAGGAGAGAAAAAGAGAGAGGGGGAGAGAGAGGAAGAGAGATAGAGAGAGGGGGTAGAGAGAGAAACAGAAACAAGGAGAGAAAAAGAGAGAGGGGGAGAGAGAGGAAGAGAGATAGAGAGAGGGGGTAGAGAGAGAAACAGAAACAAGGAGAGAAAAAGAGAGAGGGGGAGAGAGAGGAAGAGAGATAGAGAGAGGGGGTAGAGAGAGAAACAGAAACAAGGAGAGAAAAAGAGAGAGGGGAGAGAGAGGAAGAGAGATAGAGAGAGGGTGTAGAGAGAGAAACAGAAACAAGGAGAGATTGTTATGTAGATTAAGTCACCTTCACACATACACTGATGGGAAAAATTTGGTTCCAGACAGCAAAGGAGAAAAGGGACTAACACACACACACACGCACGCACGCACGCACGCACGCACAAACACACACACACACACACACACACACACACACACACACACACACACACACACACACACACACACACACCACACCATATCTTCTTCAGGGAAAAACATCTGGAGGGTTTCAATGCTAAGCTGTACTTTCTCCACTGAAGGATTGATCTATATTTAGATATAGCCAACTCTGTGTAGCAGCATCCTCCAATGCACCACAATACCGTAAGACTATCTACACCCTCCAAACAGTTCATAATAACCAGTCAAACTTCAAGTGAATGGTTGAAAATATGACTAGACTTCAACAATACGATCAGCAATCACTGAGAAAAACCAGGAGACAAAAACAAATGCTGTAATGTGGGGATATCGACTGTACAAGCAGCAATGGACTCCTTTCTGTCTTTCTCTCTCCCCCTCTCCCCTCACACACTCTCTCTCCCCCTCTCACACTCTCTCTCTCTCTCACTCTCTCTCTCTCTCTCTCTCTCTCTCTCTCTCTCTCTCTCTCTCTCTCTCACACACACACACACACACACTCTCTCTATTTTCCCAGCAGAGATGCTTGGTGGAAGTGTTTGGTTCATGTGTGCTAAAATTTGCGACTCAGAAGCTTACCCTCCAACAAAAAGAGAATTGATTTAAGCTCAGTGGCAAATCTCCAAAGTGCGTCTCTGATTAGGTTACTGGAGAACTCTTGAATCCCACCGTGAATAACATCTGAATACATGAAGCCTTTTAACACTTTAAAACACTGGAGAACGTTTCCTAATGCATGTGATCTGCTTGTCTAGTGTCATACACATAGACAGATGTAGACGACGTTCTCAGTGTGCTGGCCATAGAAATTATTTTTAAAGTAATGGTCAAGTCTTAGAGAGGGAGAGAGTGAAGGAGAGAGAAGGAGGGAGAGAAGGAGGGAGAGCGTATTATGTTGCCTCCAGGAATATGAGAAACATCCACTTCAGACCCTCTCGACAGAACAACAAAAACACAACCCCTTTGATTCTGACTCAGCCGGAGAAAGAAGGGGGGAAGAGATCATGAGAGAGAGCGAGTGCGAGTGAGAAAGAGTTGGAAAGAGAGACTCAGCAATCAATATCACAGAGGAGTATGCACGGTTAAAAGTAGAGGGATGGAATAAAGGAGGAAGGGGGCATGTAGCTAAAAGAGTAAATAATCCCTAGTTTCCCTAGTTTGTCCCTCGTGTCTTACCGTAGCTCTAGTATCCCTACTGTTCCTCCTATCTTACCGTAGCACGCAGGAGTAGACTGGAGCAGTAGAGCACAGTTTGTCCCTCATGTCTTACCGTAGAACGCAGGAGTAGAGGCCCACGTCCTGGAGGTCGGCCGGTCTGAACCAGATGGCGTCCTCCTCCTTGCTCATGCGCACGCCGTTGAAGGAGATGGGCTCCTCAAAGTCTCCGTGGCCCAGGCCAGTGCTGCGGTACCACATGAGGCTGAGGCCCACGCTCTGAGCCTGGCTGTAGTTGGCCCGGATGTAGCCGTAGAACAGGGCACACTTCAGCCTCACCGGCTCTCCCTGCAGCACACGGTACTTCAGGTAATCCACTGACCAGTCTGTACAGAGGTCAACTATGGAGAGACAGAGAGAGAGAGAGAGAGAGAAAGAGAGAGAGAGAAAGAAAGAAAGAGAGAGAGAAACAGTATGTTATATTCCACTGAGTTAGCTATCCTCAAGACAGAGGAGAGAGAGTTAAATTCTTCTTTGTAGACAAGTCCGTACAGCTGTCAGCTATGGGGAGGGGTGGGTTACACATGTTTCTATCCTACCATCATTAGCCCCCTCCTCCTCACTCAGTAAACATGGAAACAAAACAACAATGTGAACTGAGCGAGAGAATATTACATCTGGGAAAACAGATTTCAGCTGAATTTCATCAGTGTGGCCTTGGTGGATGCTAAATCGGTGTGTGTGTGTATTTCCGTCTGTGCCACTTTCAGTTCGTATTCTCTCATCTTCTCTCCTCCATTTCCATCCTTCTCACAAACGTTTACACCCGGAAAGGTGTATGGAAGCAACTGTGACTGTCAAATATCTCCATCAGTGATGTCCGGACTAGAGGTCGACCGATTAATCGGAAAGGCCGATTAACCTGTCTGGCTCTGGCGTTCCGCTAGCGGAACTCCTTCCACATTCCACTGAAAAGGCAGAGCGCGAAATTCAAAATATATTTTTGAGAAATATTTAACTTTCACACATTAACAAGTCCAATACAGCAAATGAAAGATACACATCTTGTGAATCCAGTCAACATGTCCGATTTTTAAAATGTTTTACAGCGAAAACACATTTTTCACAGCACAGGTAGCATGCACAAAGCCAACCTAACTAACCAAGAACCAACCAAACTAACCAAGAAACAACTTCATCAGATGACAGTCTTATAACATGTTATACAATAAATCTATGTTTTGTTCGAAAAATGTGCATATTTGAGGTATAAATCAGTTTTACATTGCAGCTACCATCACAGCTACCGTCACAAATAGGACCGAAGCAGCCAGAGTAATTACAGACACCAACGTCAAATACCTAAATACTCATCATAAAACATTTCTGAAAAATCGATGGTGTACAGCAAATTAAAGACAAACATCTTGTGAATCCAGCCAATATTTCCGATTTTTTAAGTGTTTTACAGCGAAAACACAATATAGCATTATATTAGCTTACTACAATAGCCTACCACACTACCGCATTCATTCATCAAGGCACATTAGCGATAGCAATAGGCACGTTAGCGATAGCGAATAAACCAGCAAAAGATATATACTTTTTGACTAACCTTGATAAGCTTCATCAGATGACAGTCCTATAACATCAGGTTATACATACACTTATGTTTTGTTCGAAAATGTGCATATTTAGAGCTGAAATCAGTGGTTATACATTGTGCTAACGTAGCATCTTTTTCCCACAACGTCTGGATATTTTTCTGACACTTTTTCTGACACACATATTCTGATCAAATAACTATTCATAAACATAACTAAAAAATACATGTTGTATAGGAAATGATAGATACACTAGTTCTTAATGCAATCGCCGTGTTAGAATTCTAAAAATAACTTCATTACGACATCCAGCTTAGGTATAGCGAGAGAGTGCCCAAACTCTGGGCGCAAACGACTAGTTCACATGTACGACAGATATATGAAATAACATCATAAAATGGGTCCTACTTTTGCTGATCTTCCATCAGAATGTTGTACAAGGGGTCCTTTGTCCAGAACAATCGTTGTTTGGTTTTAGAACGGCCTTTTTCCCTCTCGATTTAGCAAGCACACTTGCCAAGTGGCGCGAATCTCTCCATCGTCAACAAACTCAGAGAACGGAACACGGCAAAACTCCCGAAAAAATTTCAATAATCTGATTAAACTATATTGAAAAAACATACTTTACGATGATATTGTCACATGTATCAAATAAAATCAAAGCCAGAGATATTAGTCGTCCATAACGACAGCTTATCAGAAGGCAAATCCAGGTCCCTTCTCGCGCTCTCCAGAAAACAGGAAACTGGTGACACGTCATGCCAAGAGCTATTATTCGAGCCCAGATCAAGTTACACACTCAATTTCTTCTCTCACTGCTTGTCGACATCTAGTGGAAGACGTATGAAGTGCATCTAAACTAATAAATATCAAGGACTTTAATAGGCAGGCCCTAGAACAGTGCATCGATTTCAGATTTTCCACTTCCTGTCAGGAAGTTTGCTGCAAAAGGAGTTCTGTTTTACTCACAGATATAATTCAAACGGTTTTAGAAACTAGAGAGTGTTTTCTATCCAATAGTAATAATAATATGCATATTGTACGAGCAAGAATTGAGTACGAGGCCGTTTAAATTGGGCACGATTTTCCCCCAAAGTGAAAACAGCGCCCTCTGTCCTCAACAGGTTTTAATTAGGGCCGATTTCAAGTTTTCATAACAAACAGAAATCGGTATTTTTTTACACCTTTATTTAACTAGGCACGTCAGTTAAGAACACATTCTTATTTTCAATGATGGCTTAGGAACGGTGGGTTAACTGCCTTGTTCAGGGGCAGAATGACAGATTTTTACCTTTTCAGCTCGGGGATTCAATCCTGCAACCTTACGGTTAACTAGTCCAACGCTCTAACCACCTGCCTCTCATTGCACTCCACGAGGAGCCCGCCTGTTACGCGAATGCAGTAAGAAGCCAAGGTAAGTTGCTAGCTAGCATTAAACTTATCTTATAAAAAACAATCAATCAATCATAATCACTAGTTAACTACACATGGTTGATGATATTACTAGTTTATCTAGCGTGTCCTGCGTTGCATATAATCGATGCGGTGCGCATTCGCGAAAATGGTACCTAACCATAAACATCAAAGCCTTTCTTAAAATCAATACACAAGTATATATTTTTAAACCTGCATATTTAGTTAATATTGCCTGTTAACATGAATTTCTTTATGTCACTTCTCCTGCAACAGAGTCAGGGTATATGCAGCAGTTTGGGCTGCCTGGCTCGTTGCGAACTGTGTGAAGACAATTTCCTCCTAACAAAGACAGCCAACTTTGCCAAACTTGGGATGATTTAACAAAAGCACATTTGCGAAAATTGCACGCAGAGTCAGGGTAAATGCAACAGTTAAGGCCGCCTGGCTCGTTGCGAACTAATTTGCCAGAATTTTACGTAATTATGACATAACATTGAAGGTTGTGCAATGTAACAGGAATATTTAGACTTATGGATGCCACCCGTTAGATAAAGTACGGAACGGTTCCGTATTTCACTGAAAGAATAAATGTTTTGTTCTCGAGATGATAGTTTCCGGATTCAACCATATTAATGACCTAAGGCTCGTATTTATGTGTGTTATTATGTTATAATTAAGTCTATGATTTGATGGAGCAGTCTGACTGAGCGATGGTAGGCACAAGCAGGCTCGTAAGCATTCATTCAAACAGCACTTTTGTGCATTTTGCCAGCAGCTCTGCTGTTTATGACTGCAAGCCTATCAACTCCCAAGATTAGGCTGGTGTAACCGATGTGAAATGGCTAGCTAGTTAGCGGGGTGCGCGCTAATAGCGTTTCAAATGTCACTCGCTCTGAGACTTGGAGTAGTTGTTCCCCTTGCTCTGCATGGGTAACGCTGCTTCCAGGGTGGCTGTTGTCGATGTGTTCCCTCGTTCGAGCCCAGGTAGGAGCGAGGAGAGGGACGGAAGCTATACTGTTACACTGGCAATACTAAAGTGCCTATTAGAACATCCAATAGTCAAAGGTATATGAAATACAAATGGTATAGAGAGAAATAGTCCTATAATTCCTATAATAACTACAACATAAAACTTCTTACCTGGGAATATTGAAGACTCATGTTAAAAGGAACCACCAGCTTTCATATGTTCTCATGTTCTGAGCAAGGAACTTAAACGTTAGATTTTTTACATGGCACATATTACACTTTTACTTTCTTCTCCAACACTTTGTTTTTGCATTATTTAAACCAAATTTAACATGTTTCATTATTTATTTGAGTCTAAATTGATTTTATTGATGTATTATATTAAATAGGGGGTGCTGTTTGCACTTTGTAATAATTTCGTTCCCAAATGAAACTGCCTCGTACTCAATTCTTGCTCGTACAATATGCATATTATTATTACTATTGGATAGAAAAGACTCTCTAGTTTCTAAAACCGTTTGAATTATATCTGTGAGTAAAACAGAACTGGACTTAGAGCAATTTTCCTATGAGGATGTGAGAATGCTGAAATCTGCTTGCTGTTCTGAGATCTGTTTATAAATCTGCCTGTCTTCTATTGGTTGAGATGCACTGCATACGTCTTCCCCTGGGTGTCAGAGAATAGTGAGAATTGAAATGGAGTTGCTAGGCAGAACTGAGAGGTTATAAATGGCCTGGCAACGTGGGGTTCCCCCTTTCTCCTCTTCGCCCTGACGCAGAAAGGAGCTCTGGCTGTGGCTCTAGAACGCTCCGGTTATAGGCCTTAGATATATCCGGCTCTGTTTTTATTCGTTATAGGTGTTAAAGACATCATAATGTTGTTATATTAAACCGAGTTATATCAGTTTATATCGGTATATTGCGATTTTCGGATATTTATTTGTCCTGCGTTTTAGTGAGTCGGACACGTCTTTGCCACATGGCTAATGTTTACTGCTAATTCGAACGTTGAAGAGGACAATCTACAACCAAGCAACGATTCTTTTGGACAAAGGACACCTTGCCCAAGATTCTGATGGGAGTTCATCAAAAAGTAAGAAGTATTTATGATGTTAATTCGTTGTTCTGTTGAAAAATGTAGAACAGATATTCTGCCAATAATCTAGGTGCGGTCTCGCTTTAACGCACGCTGTATGTTGTAGTAACGTTAATTTTAAAAATCTAACACAGCGATTGCATTAAGAACTAATGTA